>NW_003852403.1:19535559-19704803 GCF_000181295.1 Otolemur garnettii
GGCCATTTTTTGGTTGCAGCCATCATTGTTGTTTGGGTGGGCCCGGGCTGGGGATTCGAACTCGCCACCTTAGGTGTATGTGGCTGGCGCCTTAGCCTCTTGAGCCACAGGCGCCGAGCCCAGATATTTTAAATATCAGTTTATTTACTTTTGAATATATGTACAATGTTTTTGAAGGTAAATGTTAATTTACAGTGTACTGAGAGATAAACATTGGCTCTTGCATCCTTTCAAGTTATGTAAAGTGCTCAAGCTTGGCAAGACATTCAAATGAGTCTTCCTGCTTTGAGTTCAGAGATTTAAAGAAACGGTGGTTCTTCATCTTCGCTACCTTTGTCCAGGACTTCTTTCCTCTTTGGTCATTTTTGTTTACATTGTTCAGCAACCACTAATTTGCTTCCTATGTTCTTGACTAGATCTTCCTTTGTTCCTACAGTGAATCATCTTTTCCACCTTCCCCAGCAATAGAGGCATTCCTGAAATCCTGCTCCCTTTTTTAATTCGTGTGTCTTTCATTATGTCAGCTATCACATTTTGAGGACCCGCCCCATCCCATATATCTCCATTAGTAAAACTTATCCAATCAGATAAGTGTCCTTTTAGAGAATTCAATACCCTTACAATTTTTTTCCACTTACTGATTTCCTAATCTTTATTTAGCATTCTCTAAAACCCTGAAATTTTACATGCATCTTTAATGATATTCTTCTTTATATTGTTCACGTTCCTTATTAAATCAATTACAAAGGTTTGCTGATTTTCTCTCCAGAAATGTAAACACTCTTCTTTATCAGAAAAATATTTCTACTGCTCCATCCAAATTTCGAGTCTTCAAATTCTTCTTTCCTTTAAGTGTCATCCCTATGCAATCCACCCTACACTCATTGGAGCTGTTATCTTCCTTTATTTTTAGTTTAAATAGTTTTAGGGGATACAGGTGGTTTTTGTTACCTGGTTGAAATGTAGAGTGGAGAAGTGAAGGCTCTTAATACACCCATAACCTCAATAGCATACATTGTACCCAACAGAAGCACTATCTTTCTTTTATTTTTTTATTTTTTTTATTAAATCATAGCTGTGTACATTAAGCACTATCTTTCTAAAACAGTGTTTCTAGCTTTATCACTTTGCTGTTCAAATATTATATATATGTTTTATAATATTCAAGTATTATAGTATGTTACTCAATAGCTTTTATTTACCAGAATTATCTTCAATTCTTCACATTGAAACATACCTTCTTTGAACCAGATTCCACCTCCGATGTGTTCATTTTGAAGCAGCATCCCTCTACCTCCATGCTTTTGTCAATTCCTTTCCATGAGATGTACATTTATAATTATTCTGTCTTTTCCGCCTATCAAAAAATTTCTTGTCATTTAAGGACAAATTAAATGTTGCCATCTCCATGAACTTATTCTCCATATATTATTTAGAAGCATATCTCCTATTTATAAGCCTAAATCGTATTTAATGCAAACATTATTTTGTTCATGTCTTATCCCCCTATTGACTCTAAGTTCCCTACTCCTGGAACTATTTGTACTCAACTACACTTAGAATTGCAGATTAAATGCAGAAAAAGGTCAAGATTAAATAAAATAAATGCCTTTCAGGAAGGAATCACGGCTCATGGAAAGTTATTGTGATTGTCTCTCTTATGGAATTGCTGATTGTTTCAGATGCTTTTAGACAAAAGAGAAACCTCTTGCTGCATTACTGAGACACCTTATGAAGGAAAACTCAAACCAGCAAAGAACTTCGGTGTGTTTTTCCTACATTGCACTTTCTCCTTTCCTGTTACTTCTTTTTATGTTGATAAAACTAAATCCTCTATGTGGTACTTAGTATAGGAGCCCCTAAGTTGGCTTTATATTCAGGATCCCTGTGTTCTCAGCACACCTGGGCTACTAAAGACCTCTGTCTCCTGGAGCAGTCATCTTGCTGTGTTCCTATTTTAATTTTAAAATAAGGGATTGGACTATATGATCTCTTAATTACCTCTAATCTCAAAATCCTACTTTTTCTAATTGACAAAAGCCAGATTTAAATTTCTGATTCAAACCAGATCTCTCAGTTTATCAAAAATTACAACCAAGGACACAAGGGAGTAAATTAAAAAAAAAAAAAAAAAGACTTCTCTATCAAGCCAAAGAGAGAGTAGTTTATCATAGTCACAATGAAAACCACAACCCTTTTCCACTTGGGTGGAAGCCACCAAATAAACTGATCAGCCACAGCCAGTGCTGACTCAGGCTTTCTATAGCTAGCAAGTATCAATGTGTGTGTGAGCTATGATTTAGATCTACAACCATTAAAAAACGCCTTCGAAAGTGATGACTCGGAGCCATTTCAGCAGGCCAATGCAGTTCATTCCTGGAAGAGCTCAGAGAGCAAAACTTAATGTCTTTTACTCTCAGCCCCCATTGACACCGAGAGCAGGTTTCCAATCTATGCAAAATTAAACCAAATTTTTGATTTTTTTATAACAGTAAACTATGTAGGCATTTTTCCTAGTGCTACTTGGATCAGAAGCTCTTTTGTGATCAGAAGCCTTTTATGGAAAAAGCATGTGTATGTCCATTCCAAGCTCTCCAGATTTCCTAATAAACGGTTGTACACACTTTGCTGCAAGATGCCAGGTTTGGGGGAGTGTGAAACATATTCTGACAGTTTAATTGAAATAGCTATTGAGCATGAAGGAGAAGCACCTGTTGCAAAGAGAGTAAACAACAACAAAGAATCCCTGCTGAATGTTCAGACAAAGCAGAGAAAGTTAAAAAAAAAAAAAAAACAATTTGTACTCAGTGATAACGACTGGTAAATCAAGTGGGAGAATTCTTATCAGAATTTAAGCACTCGATCATCGTCCTTCGTCCTTCGCTGAGCCTTAGGCTTAAACCTCCTGATCCCAGTTGCTTCTTTTGCCTGATTTTATCAAGGCAGTATGAGAATCCAGCAGGGTAGAACATAAAGTGTATAGACCTTAAAAGACTGGTAATTAAAGATCAATTGCTTTTTGAGAGATATATAGAAATCAGAGGATTTAAAATAGGAATCTGAATTTCTCATGTCTTCTAAAAAACTGGAGGACCAGAAGATGTTGTGTTTCCTATTGCTAGAGCTGAGTAGCCCGTTTAAGGTTTTGCATCATGCCTATTGCCAACCAAAGGTAGCTTTATTGTTTGACCACTGGACTCTAACACGTTCGTTCCTTGGTGTCTAATGTATCTACTGCTTGAAATTTTAGTCATTCAAAAATATACTCACCGACATATATTTTAAAATATGCTAAAATAATCCTATATATCTTCACGTCAGTTATAATCCCTGGAGTTGGCAATCTAAAGATTTTTATAGGTGATTACTAATTTCACATGAATTTTTTTTTTTTTTAATTTCAGGGACCTTACATTTCTAAGATATAAAGGGCATATAAGTGAGGTAGTAACACATGTATAAAAATTGATGTTAGTAAGCCACCATGAAATATAGATTAGAAAGTATCTAAATTTAATAGCAAAATTTAATTTTCCATAAAGAAACCTTGAACAGATAATTGTGAATTACTCCAATCCATTAATTAACTTTATATTAACCATATAAACTCAAGTGTTGAAAGTAGAAGTAACAGGTGGAACTCAAGATTCTTCTTGGAATGTGAACAAAGAAAGGATGGAAGATTTTTTTTATACATCTCTCCTTGTGAATTTTCTTTCTTTTTTGTTTATAATTGACAGAATAATTGCACACATTTATGGGGGAACAGCATGCTGTTTTAATACATATATATTGTATAATACTGAAATCAGGGTAGTTAATATGTACATCACCTCAAAGATTATCACTTCTTTGTGGTGATAATATTTGAGATCCTCTTTTAGCTGTATTTCTAGTCACCCTACTCTGTAATAAAATATCAGAACTTATTCTTCCCATCTAACTGTAACTGTTTTACCCTTTGGCCAACCTCTCCCCATTCCCCTTCCCTCCTCCTCTCCTCAGCCTCTGGTAAACATTACTCTCAGCATCTATGAGATCAACATTTGTAGTTTCTACTTGAGAGTGAGCCCCCTCCAGCTTTATCTTTCTGTGCCTGGCTTAATACAATGTCCTCCAGGTTCTTCCATGTTGCCCCTAAATGACATGATGTTATTATTTTTTAATATCTGAATAGTATTCCATTGTGAATGTACATCACATATTTTCATGTCCTTTTTCTCTTCTCTTTTCTTCCCACTTGGAAGTGGGTACTATCCCACTTAGCCAGGGGTCAGATGGGCGTGGCTGCTCCTGGGCTTTTCTGTGGGTAGGACTAGTGCCAGGACTCTGGACAAGTGAAGCTGGAGCTGAGTATGCAGGGAGACAGGACTGCTTCTCAGTCTGCAGCAAGGAGCATGATTGGCGGGCCTGCCAACAGGGCACAGGCCAGCCTTCTCAAACTATTCTCAATGGTAGCTCCAGCAAGGTTTCACCAGCTCTTATCAGGATCTCAATTGTTTAACAAAGGCCCTTTGTTTCTGGATGGCTGCCAAATCCTGTTTTGTGGGGAGATGAGAGCTAGAGACCTTCAATTTTCCCATCTTGCCAATGTCATTCCAGGGATGATATTGTTTAAAATAATCTTTAGTGGCTTCATTTTTGTGCTTGATGAGTGATGGCTTGGTGGTTTTTATCACTTTAGGACATTATAAACCATTACCTCTTAAAATAAATCTTTAGTCAAATTAGCTCTCACCTCTCTAAATCTCCCCTCATACCTCGGTTTGATGACTCTTCCATTTTTCTTATACTCTTTTCTTTTATCCATCCTTTTGTCTCTGTAGGCCCAGATACTTTATACAGTTTATACTCTACAGTTTCCTAATTCCAGTAACCTACACTATAAAACTCCATATATAAATTGTCCAAATACCGCCTTTAAAAGTTAAAAGGCCTGTATACACACAAAATAAAACAATGATGTGATATACAAGGTAAGAGAATTAAGTTTGCAAACTCATCCTATAAAAAGTGCTCTGTACCTCACTGCTGAGAATCACCACGGTGACCTCTGAAGTACCACCCTTGGGAAGCTAGACACTAATGCCAGTGCCTAGTCCACCATGCAAAGCTCTTTTTGTAGGATGAGTTTAAGAACTTGTCTGACTTTGTAGAATGATGGCTTTAATGGCCAGTCCAGAAAAAAGTTTCCAAACTGCTATGAAGCAAAAAGGATTATAATTCTAAACTGTCATGTGTATGATGGTAAAATCCTTATCTATGTTCATCAAGTAAGGTAAATGATAAACTAATAAAGACATAGAGAATATAAACCCAATTTGAACATGACAATTTGTGGTTTAATTGGATTCTATGTTATTCACAACAAAAAAATTTATATTTTCAGTTTCCTATATAAAAACTCACTACATGATTCCTCCTGATTTGTTTTTATTTTGGAGTAATGTCTTGGCTATTCGAGGTTTTTTCTGGCTTCCAGATCTTTCAAGTATGATGGTGTGCTTTGATAGGGATTCCATTAAATTTATAAACTGCTTCGGGTAATCTGGACATTTTAACAATGTTGATTCTTCCTAGACATGAGCATAGTATGTTTTTCCATTTGTTAATATTTTCAGCTATTTCTTTTCTCAGAGTTTCATAATTCTCCTTATAGAGATCTTTCACATCCTTTGTTAGGTAAATTCCCCAATATTTTCACCATCAACAAAAATTGACTCTCATTGGATAAAAGATTTAAAGTTAAGACATGAAAATATAAAGATTTTTGGTGAGAGTTCAGGAGAAACACTTCAAGAAATTATCTGGGGGCAATGCCTGTGGCTCACAGGAGTGGGGTGCCAGCCCTATATACCGGAGGTGATGGGTTCAAACCCAGCTCTGGCCAAAAACTGCAGAACAAAAAGAAATTTTCCTGGGAGAATACTTTGTGCGGAGGAATACCCAGGCAATTGAAGCAACACCAAAAATACATTACTAGGGTCTGGTCAAACTAAAAAGCTTCTGCACAGCCAAGAACACAGTAAGTAAAGTAAGCAGACAGTCCTCAGAATGGGAGAGGATATTTGACAAATATGTTTCTGACAAAGGTTTGATAACCAGAATCCACAGAGAATTCATACATATTAATAAGAAAAAAACAAGTAATCCCATTTCATTGTGGGCAAGGGACTTGAATAGAAGCTTCAAGAAGAAGAAGAACAGAAGAAGATAGGCATATGGCCTACAGACATATGAAAAAATACTCATCATCTTTAATTATCAGAGAAATGCAAATCAAAACCACTTTGAGATATCATCTAACCCCAGTAAAAGTGGCTCACAAAACAAAATCCCAAAACTACAGATGTTGGCATGTATGTGGAGAAAAGGGAACACTTCTGCACTGCTGGTGGGAGTGCAAGCTAAAATGTCCCTTTGGAAAGAAGTATAGAGAATACTCAGGGATCTAAAAGTAGACCTGCCATTTGATCCTGCAATTCCTCTACTAGTTGTATATCCAAAAGAACAAAAATCACTTTATAACAAAGATATTTGCACCAGATTGTTAATTGCAGCTCAATAAATAGCCAAGTCATTAAAGAAGCCCAAGTGCCGATAGACCCATGAATGGATTAATAAATTGTGATATATGTATACCATGGAATATTATGCAGTCTTAAAAAAAGGTGGAGACTTTACCTCTTTTGTGTTTACATGAATGGAGCTGTAACATATCCTACTTAGTAAAGTATCTCAAGAATGGAGGAAAATATATCCAATGTACTCAGTACTATTATGAAACCAATTTATAATCACTCACACTTTCATATGAAGAATAGATCACAACTATGGCCCAAGATGAAGGAGGGAGGAGAGGGGCGGGAAGCAGAGGAGAGAGGTCAGATCGAGGGAGGGTAAATGGTGGGATCACACTTATGGTTTATAATGCAAGGGTTCATGTCAGATCTATTAGTATAGAGTATAAATGTGTTAACAAAATAATTAAGTAAACAAGATGAGGTATATATTAACCAGTGTGATGTAAGCATTCCTTATTCTATATGAAATCAGCACACTATACCCCATAAATGCATTAATGTATAAATGATATATGTGTTTATGATTTAATGAAAAATAAAAACTCACAACACTTGATCTAGACTAGACCTTAAAGTATATTTGCTGGATAAAATATAGGATGACAATAAAAGTTTTTTCTTTTGATAGGTTTAGGTGATTTGGGGTTACATGGATAAATGGGGTTACAAGGTGGTTTGGGGTTACATGGATTGTTTAGTGATGATGACTGGGTTTTTAGTGTACTCATAACAAGACTAATATACAATGCTCCTGGAGAGAGTTCAGGAGAAACACTTCTCCTGATAGTTTTTCTTTCCTTACTTCTTTGCCATCTCTCCTCTTCTGAGTCTCCAGTGTCCACTTACCACCCTGTATGTCCCTGCATACCCATAGCTTAGCTCCTACTTATAAGTGAGAATATTTGGTATTTGGTTTTCCATTTCTGCATTACTTCACTTAATATAATGGCCTCCAGTTCCATGCAAGTTGCTGCAAAAGCCATCATTTCATCATTTTATGTGACTGACTAGTATTTCATGATGCTAAGAAATGAAGTAATGCAGGAATGAAATATACACATACATTTGTATACACACACATGAATATCACACACACACAAATGTATGTGTACACATTTGTATTTGTATATGTATATACAGGTATGTAATATATATACACACACACTGTGTCTTTTCATTATGCAGTCCTCCATTGAATTTTAAATAAACAATAAATAGTTCTTACTATATGATCATATGAGATATAAAATACCAAAAAATATGTAGTATATTTGAAACACCAGTAGTGACTATTCTGCTTTAATTCATAAACTCTAGTACTCTAAAGAAATTTCACTTGGTGTATAAAAGTCGAATTTTATATTTCATGGCAATTCTCTCACACAGTAATAATAAATGAAAAGAAATATATGTCTAAAATAAAAATCAGACAACTAATATTCTAGTCTATCTGAAAATGTAAAAAATATGTATTCTTGTAATAGTTAACTAAGTAAAGGAAGCATAAAGGAAGAAAAATACATTGAAAGTTGTTTCAAACAAAAATACAAAATCTGCAAGTTATGATTAGAACCCTTACTGTACAAAGTGCTGTCCGTGGAAGAGAAGAATCAGCATCACATTGGGAGCTTGTTAGAACTGCAGAAAAGTCCAAAAATCATACTACAATAAATATATTTGTATCTGAATGTTCATTGCAGCCCAATTCATAATTGCTAGGTCATGGAAGAAGCCCAAGTGCCCATCTAACCATGAATGGATCAAAAAATTGTGGTATATGTACACCATGGAATACTATGCAGCCATTAAGAAAGATGGAGACTTTACCTCTTATATGTTTACATGGATGGAGCTGAAAAATACTCTTCTTAGCAAAGTATCTCAAGAATGGAAGAAAAAGTATCCAATGTACTCAGCCCTTCTACAAAACTAATTTATACCTTTCATAGGAGAGTTATAACCCAATTTTAGCCCAGGAATATGGGGAGAGGGAGGCACGGGAAGGGGGAGAGTGGGTGGAGGGAGGGTGATTGGTGGGATCATGCCTATGGTTTATCCTATAAAGGTACATGTGAATCTCTCTAAATGTAGAATATAAATGTCTTAACACAATAACTAAGAAAATGACATGAAGGCTATGTTAACCAGTTGGATGAAAGTATTTCAAACAGTATACTGTATTAGAAACAGTATACTGTACCCCATGATAGTATTAATGTACACTGCTATGATTTAATTAGAAAAAAAAAAGAACTGTAGAAAGTCCCCATCACAAATGGTCAAATCAAATTTGCATTTTATAAAATTCCCAGATATTTGTAGGCATATAAAATAAATATTGATGTTGATGATATAGTCAATTTCAACTTAGAGGAAATAATCATATACTAAAAGGTTTTAATAATCAGAAAAGAAGAACAAATTTATTTTCAACTTATTAAATATTTTTTAAAAAAGCAACACAAAAATAAAGCAATTTTTAAAAAGATAATAGACTAAATACAGTGCAATGTATAAAAGATCTTAATTTTTAAAAGATTAATCATTAAAAGATCTGAGAACTAGGTATTAAAGATGAAGTATAAAATTCTATCAAATAATAATAAAATAATTATATTTTATAAGTAAAAATTATATACAATAGTCTATTCAAATAATTTAATGTCCGATGTGATATGTATAACTGTATCACATATATTGACTGAAAGATAATGACAACTATATGCTAAGAGAATTTAAATTTTCTTAAAAGTATGTAACTTTAAGATCAAACACAAAAAATGTATATAAACATATCACAAAGTGGAAATGCATCAACTACAAAAAAGAAAATATTCATGAAACAATTTACACCTGTCGGATCATATACTCAATCATGAGTATCACGAGTGAAAGTTTGTTTTCTTCTTCCCACTTTTCTTATATTTCTTTCTCTTTAGCTTCTTTGCCCTATCTTTTGTATCCTCTTCTATCTTTGAAATTTGCCCTTCTTTCCTTTTGATAACATCAAAGGAAGGAAAATTATGAAAGGTCGATTCAAACACGACGAGAAAGAATTATTTAGAGACTTTTAAAAGATAAAGGGTGACAATTTACATGTAGATTTAAAAATAATTATTGTAAGTTTGAGCACGCTAAGTCAAAGGGGAAGAAAATGTGACTGGAAAAACTATGAACTTCCTTCAGTGAAAAGTGGGTTACAGGTGGGTCACAGTATAGAAACTCTGCAAATATAGTGAAGTTTCTGTAAAGTTTATACCATCCGGAAAAGAGAAATGGATGAGCATGTGGAAAAGAGAAATTAGTCATCTTTTCCACATTGTACTTTTTCTTTTTTTGCACACTGAATCACTGGCAAGAAACCTATTTGTACTTAACTCTCACTGAATCCCGAATCCAAAATGGTAAAAACTTGATGATTCTATTTAATGTCTGTCTATGGTGGTTTCCGTTGCAAGCTTTCCCTTTATTTCCCTTTATCAGGAGTGGAAGATCACAGTGATCAAACCCCTCCAGGGGAGGAAAAGTAGCCCAGAAAGTAGAAGAATGGAAAGGGGAAACCTGAGGGGAAAAAAGAAAGACTGTTATTACTAGAATGATCTCCTAGAGTATAGGAATTATCTTGGAAAAATCATTTCTGGTATTCTTCTACCATGATTATTCATACATTCCAGATAAGATAGTGAGTTTTCACATAGAAACCACCAGTGCTGATTATTCCAGGCATAGTAAAGGAAAACACAGATAAATGTTTCCTATGCTCTGTTCACCTATTCAGTCACTGTTAATATTTAAATCCTCTTTCTTGATGTTCTCCCTAAAGACCTTTTATTCTACATTCATGTTAAAAAAATGAAAGAAAGAGAAAAAAAAATCTGTGTACTTAAAGTCAATTACAAAACAAAATAACTTTCATAACCCCAAGTTTGTGTATATAGAGAAGATGACTGGATTTGTAGTTTTGGCTGAATTAATTGGTCCCTTTACCAAGCGGAAAATGTGAACTCTAAATCTCATGGAATAATAAGGCATATGTATAATTCTACTCCTGTTTGTAACATCTATTTGAAAGACATACTAATGTCTATCAACTTTAGTTTTCAGACTTATAAAAGGGAAATAATATTATCAGTTGCACAAAGTTGAATTTGATGAGATAAAAATAGAAATATCTAGAGGACCTAGAATACCATACATATTGAGTAAATTTTTATTTTTAATAATAGTATAATTAATAGTTTTCATAAACTTACTTTTAAACATTGAAATGCAAATTATAGATTTTGTTTATCTTTACAAAAAAAACCTTTTTATTTCATTAATTTTCGGAATGATTCTCTTGTTTTCAGTTTTATTGATCTCTGATTTAATTTTGGTTATTCATTTCCTTCTGCTGGGTTTGGGATTATATTGCTCTTCCTTTTTCATTTCCTGGAGATGATTCATTAGTTTGTTGATGTGCTCTCTTTCTGTTTTTTAGATGTAGGCAACTAACGTGATAAATTTCCTTATTAGTGCAGCTTTTGCAGTATCCCACAGGTTTTGGTAACTGATACCTTCATTGTTGCTATGCCTGAGTATTTTAATATTTTCTTCCTTTATTCTCTTCCTTGACCCAATTGTCATTCAGGCTAAGGTTGTTTAATTTCCGTGCCTTCGTATGAAGATGAAAATTTTTGTTGGAGTTGAGTCCCCCCTTTATTAACTTGTGGTTTGAGAAGATGCAAATTATGATCCAAATTCTTTTAATTGCATTGGGATTTGATGTATATCATAGGATATAATCTATTTTGGAATGTGTTCCTTGAGCTGATGAGAATATATATATATATATTTTTTTACATATACATGTGTTTGTTAGGTTTTGCCTTCACAAATTAAAAAGGCTTAAAACTTAATAACAATAACAATGTTTAGAAACAAGAACCTCATAAAGAATGAACAAAGATAAATACATTCAGAAAAGAAATCAGATGATTGCTGTATCAAAATATTAAGCAATAATAATAATACAAAGAAAGTAACATTCACATGGTCAAATAAGAGTATGTCTATTACAGAATGCTTTAACTCTGAGGTTCAGTATAGAGTCATCAGTTAACTTCTTCTTATTTTTTTTTACCAAAGCTAAAAAAAAAACTAATATTTATAAATAGAAGTAAAAGATAATTTCAAAAAATAGATCATGCCAAATCTTATAGACAATAGAAAAAGAAGAAATACTTCAAAATAATTCTATTTAATCTGGATACACCTGATATTAAAATTGGAGAAAATATATTATTATAAAGGGGAGATTACAAACATATTTCACTTATAAATGAGGATACAATATCCTAAACAACATAGTAACAAGTTGAATTAAAAATTAAGGTTTAAGTAATGTATTTTGGTCAAAATTAAATCCAATTTATGTGAGAATTAGTCACTATTTTCTTTTCTTTTCTTTTTTACTTCTTCTTTTCCTTTCCCTCACCCCGTTCCTTCTTCTCTGTCTGCTCACCCCTTCCCCTATGCCCCCCTGTGTCATTAATTATCATTAATTGTCCTCATATCAAAGTTGAATACATAGGATTCATGCTTCATTCCTGTGATGCTTCACAAAGAATAATGTGTTCCACCTCCATCCAGGTTAGTACAAATGCTAAAAAATCTCCAATGACTGAATATTGGTATTCATTCAGTATTCCATGGTATACATATACCACAGCTTGACAATCCATTCCTGGGTTGAAGGACATTTAGGCTATTTCCACATTTTAGCAATTGTAAATTGGGCTGCATTAAACAGCCTAGTACAAGTGTCTTTATAATAAAGGTTATCCCCCTCCCTCCTGATAGATGCCCAGTAATGGGTTTGCAGGATCAAATGGGAGGTCTAGGTTGAGTTCTTTGAAGTTTCTCCATACTTCCTTCCGAAAAGGTTGTGTGTTTGCAGTCCCACCAGCAGTGTAAAAGTGTTCCTGTCTCTCTGCATCCAGTTTTGAGATTTTGTGATATAGGCTATTCTCGCTGGGATTAGATATCTCAGGGTGGTTTTAATTTGCATTTCTCTAATAATTAGAGATGATTAGCATTTTTTCATGTGTTTGCTAGCATTCATCTGTCATCTTTAGAGAAGTTTCCATTCATCTCTCTTCCTCCACTGATGTATGGGATTGTTGTTGTTTTTTTTTTCTTGTGGATTAATTGAAGTTCTGTATAGATCCTAGTTATTAAGCTTTTGTCTGATTCAAAATATGCAAATATCCTTTCCCATTATGTAGGTTGTCTATTTACTTTGATTGTTGTCTCCTTGGCTGTAGAAAAGCTTTTCAGTTTAATTAAATCCTAGTCATTTATTATTGCTTTTGTTGCTATTGCCATGGTAGTCTTCCTCATAAGGTCTTTCCTCAAGCCAATATATTCCTATTCTTTTTTTGAGGATTTTTATCATTTCATGCCTTAAATTTAAATCTTTTATCCATTTTGAATCAATTTTTGTGAGAGGAGAAAGGTGCGGGTCTAGTTTCAGTCTTTTACAATGGCTATCAAATTCTCTCAGCACCACTTATTGAATAGAGAGTCTTTCCTCCAGTGGATGCTCTTGTTTTGTTTATTGAAGATTAGGTGGTTGTAAGTTGTTGGTTTCATTTCCTGGTTTTCTATTCTATTTCCAATGTCTATGTCTCTATCTCTATTTTGTGCCAGTACCATGCTGTCTTGACCACCACAGCCTTATAGTACAGCCCAAAATCTGGTATGGTGATGCCCCCCAGCTTTGTTTTTATTACTAAGAACAGTCTTAGCTATATGGGTTTTTTTTCTAGTTTCATACAAAAAGCAGAATCATTTTTTCCAAGTCTTGAAAGTAGGATGTTGGTATTTTGATAGGGAATATTGAATCAGTAAATTGCTCTGGGAAATATAGACATTGTAACAATGTTGATTCTTCCCAGCCATGAGCAAGGTATGTTCTTCCATTTATTAATGTCCTCTACTATTTCTTTTCTTAGGGTTTAATAATTTTCTTTATAGAGGTCCTTCATCTCTTTTGTTAGGTATTTTCTAAGTATTTCATTTTCTTTGCGGCTATGGTGAAGGGAATTAAGTCCTTAATTAACTTCCCATCTTGGCTGTTGTTGGCATATACAAAGGCAACTAACTGACTTGTGGACATTGATTTTATATGCGGAGTCATTACTCTTTTTTTGATGACTTCCAAGAGTCTTGTAGTTGAGTCTTCAGGGTTCTTTCTCTAAGTATAAGATCATATCATCAGCAAAGAGGGAGAGGTTGACCTCCTCTGCTCCCATTTGGATTCCCTTTATTTCCTTGTCTTGCCTAATTGTATTGGCTAGAACTTCTAGCACTATGTTGAATATTAATTGTGACAGAGGACAACCTTTTCTGGTTCCAGTTCTAAAAGGAAAAGCTTTCAGTTTTACTCCATTCAGTAAAATATTAGCTGTGGGTTTGTCATAGATAGCTTTAATCAGTTTAAGAAATGTGCCACCTATGCCTATACTCTTCAGTGTTCTAATAAGAAAAGGATGCTGGATTTTCTTGACTGCTTTTTCTGCATCTATTGAGGGGATCATATAGTCTTTGGTTTTGCTTCTGTTGATACAGTGAATAATGTTTATGGACTTGCATATATTAAATCAGCCTTGCATCCCTGGGATGAAACCTACTTGATCATGATGTATGACTTTTTGGATGATAAGTTGTAATCTATTGACTAAGATTTTTTGCGTCTATATTTATTAGTGGTCTGAAATTTTTAGTTGAGTCTTTTCCTGGTTTGGGTATCAGGGTGATATTTGTTTCATAGAACATGTTGGAGAAGATTCCTTCCTCCTCAAATTTTTGGAACAATTTCTGCAGTATAGTAATAAGATGAGGAATATATATTCTTTATCTTTGGGATGGTGTGTTCTGTATATGCCTGTTAAACCCATGTGTTCTGGGGTCAGGTTTAAGTCCCTTATATCTTCCTTCAGTATTTTTTTAGAGGAGCTGCCCAACTCAGCCAGAGGGGCATTAAAGTCTCCTACTCTTATGGTTTCATGGGATATCATATTGTTCAGACAAACCAAGGTCTCTTTCATAAATCTGGGAGCATTTAAATTGGGTGCATAAATATTTAGAACTGAAATGTTCTCTTGTATTGTTCCCTTGACATGTATAAAGTGACCATCTTGTCTTTCTCCATACAAATCCATTTGTATATGAAAATAAGATTGCAACCCCTCCTTTCTTCTGATCTCCATTTGCCTAATTGTTTTCCAACACTTTACCCTGAGTCTTGTTTTGTTCTTCAAGGTTGGGTGTGTTTCCTGGAGACATCAAATGACTACCTTGTGCTTTTTTTTTTTAATATATACAATCGGCCAGCCCATACCTCTTCAGTGGACAATTCAAGCCATTTACATTTACTGAGATAATTGATAAGTGTGATGGAATTGTAGCCATTTCATTTTGTGAAAGTCCATTGCTTAGTTTTATCTTTTGGGCCCTTGTGGAAGCTAAGTTTTGTCCTTTAGTTTTCGAGCATTTACTTTGCTGGTGGTCCATTGTGATGTTCACTGCAGAGAATAGGTCTAAGTATTTCCTGTAAAACCTTGTTGTGGTAAATTTCCTCACTGTTTGCATACCAATAAAAGGTTTCATTTCTTCTTTGATTTTGAAGCTTAGTTTAGCAGGATACAGAATTCTGGGCAAAAAAAAAAAGTTTCGTTTAAGAAAGTTAAAGGTAGATGACCATTGTCTTCTGGGTTGGAAAGTTTCAGCCAAGAAGTCCACTGTCATCCTAATGGATCTTCCCCTGTAGGTCAATTGGCATTTACTCCTGATTGCTTGCAGAATTTTCTCTTGAATCTTGACTGTGGACAATTTCTTTATAATGTCTTGGAGATGTTTTATTTGTGTTGTGATGACCCAGGGTTTGATGTCCCTCTAAAAAGAGTGTTTCAGAATCTTTAGTGAAACTTAGGAAATTCTTATTTATGATATCCTCTAGTAAGGCATCCATTCCTTTGGGACATTCTTCTTCCCCTTTAAGGATTCCTATAATTCATATGCTTGAATGTTTCATGAAGTCCCATAAAACAAAGCTGAAGGCATCACTCTATCAGACTTTAGGTTATATTACAGGTCCACAATGATCAAAACAGCATGGTATTGGCACATATGGTAAAATATGTGCCATATGTGAGGAAGAAAAGGAATAGAAAAGGAAGAGAAGGAAGAGAAGAAACCAGTCTCCTGTAGCCATCTGATCTTTGATTAAACCACACAAACATGTACACCAGGGTAACGAATCCCTATTCAACAAATGATGCTGGGAGAATTAGATAACAACATGTACTGGACCCTGAAGCATTTAATAGATAAAAGATTTAAATTGAAGACATGGATCAATAAAAATTCTAAAAGAAAGTGTGGGAAAAACTCTTGAGGATGTTGACATGGTTAAAGATTTTATGAAGAAGACTTTGATGGCCATTGCAACAACAAAAAATAAACAAATGGGACTTAATTAAGCTGAAAAACTTCTGCACATCTAAGGACACAATAATTAAAGCAAATAGACAACCTTTCAAATAGGAAAAGATATTTGCATCTTATGAATCTGACAAAGGCTAAAAACTAGAATCTGTAGTGAACTCAAATTAACCAACACACAAAAAGCAAGCAATCCTGTCTGTCTCTGGGAAAGAGACCTGAACAAAACCTTATCTGAGTAAGACAGATGAATGGTTAACAAACATATGAAAAACATCTCATCATCTCTAATCATCAACAGAATGCAAATCAAAACCACCCTGAGATATCACCTGAATCCAGTAAGAATGCCCACATCAAAAAGTCCCAAAGTTGCAGATGCTGGAAGAGATGTGTAGAGAGGGGAACACTTTTACACTTCTGATCGTACTGCAAACCAATATCTCTTTGGCAGGAAGTATGGAGAATCCTAGAAGAACTCAAATTAGACCTCCCATTTGACCCAGCAATTCCACTATTAGACATCTACCTGGAAGAAAAAAAAGAAAATCCTTTTAACCTGAAGACATTTACAGTAGATTGTTTATCACAGGTCAATTTACAATTGTCAAGATGTGGAAACAAATTAAAATTAAAACAGAAAAATTAAAGAACATAATCATTCTTCAAATTCCTATTGTTTAGAATAAGTCACCTTTAAAAATCTTGGCCTACTTTCTTTGGATTTTATCATTATGTATTTATTCATAAAGTTATATATGGGCCAGTCATGATTACTCATGCCTGTATTCCTAGCACCTTGGCAGGCTGACATCGAAAGATTGCTTGGGAACAAGATTTTAAGACCAGCATAAGTGAGAGAGAGAGACTCTATCTTTACCAAAAATAGAAAACTTGGCATGGTGGTGTGCATCTGTAATCCCTGCTACTCTGGAGGCTGACATAGTAGGATCTCCTGAGCCCAGGATTTTGAGGCTGTAGTGAGCTACAATCAAGTCACTGTACTTTAGCCTGGGCAACAGAGAGAGACCTCATCTCAATAAAAACAAACAAATAAACAAAAAGTAATATATGATAAAGAATAATCGGGAAAATAATGATAAAAATAAAAACAATATATATCGTAGCATAGAAATTATCATTTACTTTAGATGAATCTTATTACAAACAGAAATGAAGATAGAAGATTACATAGTTAGAAAGAGGGTAATCAAGATTAAAACCTAGGTTAGTCAACATCTGAAACTAGAGAATATATATTCTCCACTCGTGATTTATGTGGAAATTTGCTATTCTATTTCCAAGTTGTGATTTTTATTTGTATATCACACTATAAAATAGCTATTGGTAACACTGCTGTCAATCGCTGCCTTTGTTTTTATAGCCCATTATTTTCAATTACTGTGTAGCTCTTACTTTATGTCTTAATAAAAGACCTTTTATATCTTTAAATTACTGTTTTCTTCTTATGGCCAATAAGCCTTATATTCTTAAAATTTAAACACTTTCCAAACCAGTTCATTATAACCATCCAATGTAAAGGTGCAGCCCCAGGCCAAGAACGTGTCTTAGTTATACTGTATTTAATGCTATGGATGATGTCTTTTCAACATTATATATGATAGAGAAAAACACACATTTCACAAAATCATATATTGTAATAAGTGTCCTTGCTTTGTTATGGTTCTATAAAACCTAAACAATTGCCTTGCAAGTTTCTGGAGGTTTATGAATCTGTCTTATCCTTTTTGGTAGAAGTGTCATATTAGCATAACTTTCTATCACACTGGCCATAGATTTTTTGAGGACACCATGTTCTGAACAGGAACAAGAGAAGAAATTGGTCTGATTAGGCTGTTCTAAAAATTCATCACAGCTGGACTAATTTGATCAAAAGTCATGGTTCAGACTATATTTATATATATGTATACATCATGTAGTAGGGGTTGGGTTGTATTTCCAAACATCCCTGGTCCTTATGTCCTTAACGATACTGTAGGTTTTAGCAATATAATTCATCTAAAAGTCAAACCAATCAATTTTTCACACTATACATTTAAACCACTGGGTTCACTTGAACTCAAGAGTTTGTGGTTGCTATGAGCTATGACACCATGACATTCTACCCAGGGTGACAGAGTCTGTCTCAGTAAACAAACAAACAAACAAGCAACTAGGGTCCAAAGAGACACTTTTCAGATGAGTAAGGGTTAGCTTGTTAGTGGCAGAAATGGGATAAAAACCAGATAGAGATTTTGATGTCTAACCCAGCCCCCCTCTTCTCACTTCTGCAATACTGACAGACCTAACTTCTAATTATATTTCCTTTTCTTTAGACCCTGGGAAACTCCTCTTAATACATATCTGAGCATACCGATTGATTATTATGGACTGTGCTGGATACTGTTTTCTCATGAAGCTTTAATTAAACAGGGTTTTTTATTCTATTAAATAATTACTATGTATTAATTTTAAACTAATCCCTCACAGGTTTTTGATATTTCTTAACAAAGTTCAGTGAGCTATGGAAGTATTTTTGACAAAATCCAACAATTTATTTCAACCAGGCACAAGGATAAGCTCTAATAGCAATATTGAGTTGAGTTTTTGCTGAAGTTCCAACTTCGGATATTTGCACCTTAAATAAATGTTATCTCATATATCTAGGATACCATCCAAAGTATTGGAAACGTTCAATAAAATGTTTAAATAAAATTTCATCTTTATTTTAAGAATTTAAGTCTGATGCAAAACAAAGTGAGTCCTGGCAAACATCCCCATCTTAAAATAAGTTTGTTTGTTTTTTTAACTTTTCAAAGTAAGCTTAATAGAAATCTATATTATTTTTCCAAACACAGTAGAAGAGCTACTGAATACATTTTAAAATTTATTAAGTAACAAATATAATTTGGCAAAAGTTTAAAATTATTTTTAGGCAAAAAATTGACTATTGCCATGATCATCATCGCCATGGTCATCACCATCATGCATCACAATAGCTCTAACATTAACATGTAATTGCCTCTTTACACAATGATGTATTGTCGGGAATACCCCCTACTAAGTTTTGACTTATTTCAGTGACATCATTGAATGCATAATTGGGAAGGGAGGTGCACCATATGCTTTTCTGAGCCCTTTTGAGTTGGCCCTGGCAAAACATAAGTAAGTCATGAATTGAAAGTAAATATTATTAAAGTTATGTAAATATAGAAATATTTTCATATTGCAAATGAGTTATTTGGATTGATTATTAATGCCTTTTTAATACAATGTAGAAAAATTTAGGCTCTGAGGAGAAAGAATGATGGGATCACTCACACTCTATCTGCTGAGTCAAAGGGCTTTGCATGTTATGCAAGTAAGGCTTCTTTATTTTTACCACAAATATAGTTGCTTTTACTTATAGGGTAAACTACAATATGAACCTTGAATATATAGTATGTCAATTAGATGTTCTTTTAAAAGACAGTGGGGGTGAATAGAGACAGAAAGAACCTGTAAGCAAAGATAAAATAAGGTATGATGGCTGATGGCCTGTATTTAATTCACAAGTTACAATGTGACCTCCAAGATACCTTTAGAAAGCAGAAATCTTCCAAGGAGGGGGGAAAAATTGTTCTCTGACACATAATAAACTTTTCTTGGTGCAAATATGGAAAATTCTTCAGTCAACAGAAACTTTGCATTCAACTCCATAGAATGCTATCACCTCTGGTTTGATTATTTTAGAACAATAGTTATCAAGTATGGCTTTTGGCCCCACATTTTGTTTAAATTATTCACCTTTTACTTGATCCCATAAAATTATTTTCTTAATAATATTAAGATAATATTGGTCTAGCTCACTGTGTAGATACTTGAACTGTTAATACAAAAGCAGTGATGTATAAAATCACTGATGTGTTAATGGGGACCGAGGCAGTGGTACCAAAAGGTACAAAGAGTCATTGTAAATTTTTCTGTTACATTCATGGAAAAAACTTTTCAAAAAATATTTCAACTAACAATGTCCTTAAATAATGTTTATCAATCTCTTCTTCTGAGAACCTGACTTTTTAATATTCTAAATAACAAAAATGGAAAGCCTGCACAAAACACATTTCTGCTGCCTACACAAGCCTGGTAATTATATCAAGAAAAAGAAATTGTGTGAGCCTATTACCAGGAAGCTCAAGTAGCCTTCTGTTCTTATTAAACATCATTTTTCCTTGAAAGAACGACTAACAAACCATTGTTACTTAGAATGTTGTGTTTTGGAGCTAAGGAATAGAACTCCTTACTTCAAGGTAAACAACAGTGTGCATTGTCAAAGATAAACTTTTAATTTCAAGAGAAACTAAACCTTGCAAAACTTTTATCCACCATTGTGAGCTTGATAGCTTCTGAATGCATGAAAATGTTTCTGATGAGCTAACTGGTATTGGGAACATATGGTTATTAGAATTTAGTTTAGTAATGTGTACCAACTTTTCTGAAATCTACACAACCCAGTAACTAATAATTTTCCAAATAACTAATGAATTTACAGAAAGAATCAATTTATTTCCAGGATATACCAGTGGAGAAGTTCATTGACAAAATCTAAGTACCCAATGGCAGATAACATTTAGGAAATTACCATTTGTTAAGTTGTGTTATAATATCAAATTAGACTGCAACAGTCATAAGGCTGTTGACATACGCTTCTTTTTCAGTTACACATCTGCATGAGTCCAGATTTTCTTCATATACTAAACCAAAACAAAATATCACAACAGATTGAACATAGAAGCAAATATGAGTTTATATATACATATACATATGCATTTTTTATAAAGTATCTATACATATGATGGGGAGGGGAGAGAAAAGAAGACAGAGATAATATACATATGCCGGACACACAAAAAAATTAAGAGTGACACGTCAGTAGTTGATTAACAATTGGCTCACTGCCATCAACTGGACTATTTACAAAGTAACAAACCCTGTTACCTCCTCTGGAGCCATGGCATTTATTTTAAGATGTTAGTTTTTTCTTCACGTATGAAGGAAAACGTTGAAGGCTCATAATGTGTCAATGGTCAGTGTAATGACCAGTGTAAACTAGATTTTGACAACTCACTGAACACTATAATAAAAAAAAGTACTATAATATTCTGAGCACAACGTCATAAAACAATTTTATATGTTGCCTTCATTGGTTTTTGCTGGATATAAATGTATGCAGTATTTTAGATTTTTTAAATCAAGGAATTTTAAAACTAGGATGCAACATCTTTCATTAAATTGATGAATTTCCTGAACAAGACTTTAAAATACATGAGCATTAGATACCTTGATTACTTAAGTTCTTTAAAATAATAAAAGAGTTGATGCATGGAACTTGACTGGAAATCAATGGAATTTATTGTAGAACTTTACTAGATCAGCCTTCTTACTCAAAGTTATGGTAATGAAGGGTAAAATTTAATTCAGCAAATATTTGTTATGTATGGCCCAACTAGTGGACTGTTATGCTGGGCATTGTAATGAAATTAGCAGTTTATAAAAATAGTATCTGTAATGCAAACATAAAGTAAAATCAGAGTATATTTTTGATTGATTAATGTTAGAGGCACAAATAACTTAAAAATAATTCAAATCATCGATTTTATTTCTGCCACAGACTTAATCTAAGAATTTGGGGGGGAAAACATCAGTACTACTAGTAGGCCACAGTTTGTTTACTTTTTATGACTTGGTTGTCCCTGCTTGTGACAATTTATTGCTAAAAAGCAAAATAAAATTCCAAACACAATTTAGAATGTAAAACCACATCAATTTATCTGTCACAGACTTCATCTCAAAATAATTTACTTGCATTATATAATTTTTACTTCTTCCAGAAAGAATGGCAAGGGTCCAAGAACAGTTGTATAAGTAAATTTATACAAAAATAATTTCCATTTCATACATAGTGGAATGATGTTTAAGGTCCATAATTACTTTGTCTCTATCTACTTATAATTAAGTTAATAACATTTTTAAATCCAGGCTTTTTACAAGGAAATTGATTTAAAAATTTTTATAACTTAAAAATCAATTTTAAACAATATTTTGAGCAGTCAATAAATATTTACACATTGAATCTTATGGGCTAGACGTTTCTATAGATAAGAACTGGTAGAAAGATGAGTAAGAAATTCCTTCCCACACAGAATTAAAATTCCAATAAAAATGTTCTCCAATTTTGTCAGTAGGTTTAAATTATCTTAGATTAATGCATCAAAAGTGATTTCTTCAAATATGCATTTAAAAAATCAGTCCTTTTATTTATAGAATTTAGCAAAACATTTGCTTCTGTATAATGAAAGAAATTCTAGCACTGGATATTTTTAGGTCAATAACTGTTCTCCTTTAAATCTACTTTCAGCATTTCAAAAATAACAAACGCTTTTCTTAGAAAATCCATTATATTTTTCTGCTCACTGAATGTGTTGAATAATGATAAAGGATTAAATCCACTTAGATTTTAACTCCCCCTGTCTTTCTTTTGGACAGAGACAAGAAATCATGAATACATGGTGCACTGCCTGAAATACTTCTCTTCTGTTTTAGGATTCATAACTCACTTAAGTTTACCATTCACCCAATCTTTTTTTAACTATCCTCTCATTTGCTGTGTGTTTTGTGTTTATTAGCTCAAAAGAGAACTACTAATTAAAGACTATAAGCAAATTAAGATGAATCTTTAAATCAAATTGAAATGATAAAGGGATTACACACTATTTATAGAAACAAATTCTTAGCATAAAGATCTAGATGAATTTAGAATCAGTTTTTCTACATTTATTTCTAATTTGAAAAATAATTGCATCTACATAATGAGTGATAAGACATATTTCATAAACTTACAAGCATTCACTTATTTAGTAATTATTTGACAACGTGGTCAGAAAGAGTGCAAATTATTAAAATTAAATATTCATCTGAACCAGATGTATTGGTTGCTTGTGGTCTCATTGGGAAAAGTAGACATGCATCTATTCAAATGTATTCCAAACACAAATAATGGCACAATCTGTAATATAAAAGACAGAAATCCAGTTAGTTAATCTTAAGAAGTTAACTAGAGAGGGAAAAGATTTAGATATATGTAAATATACTATAGTGTGATAAAGTGCTGTAAATAGAATAGTGTCTAATTTCCATACATTCTTTGAGTTTTCAGGGAAAGTTTCCACGATGTCAGAAATTCGTTTTTAAGCATGAGAAGCAAATAGTTATCTATTAGAAGTAATATAATGAATGAGAGAAAGATTATGTTTAATTAGAAAATAAAAGGACATAGAAAGTACTCTGAGTTTTTGGATAAGAGTAACACAAGAGAAGTTACATTGCATGGGTCTAAATTTCTGTTGCGTCATTTACAATTCTATGTCACCTTGAGCAATTAACCCATTCTGGATAAAGTAGGAAAATAGTAATACTAATATCAAAGGTAATTATGAGACTAACTGAGATACTACAGATAAGTGTTTGACCTGGTACCCAGCACTCAACAATTATTCAGTAAATTCTATGTATCATCATAAAAAGAGTTTACATAGCATATCATTTCTAACTGGGGAAGAAATGGGTTCATCAAAAATCATACAGATGGGTTTATCAAAAAACATACAGAGGGCAGCACCTGTGGCTCAAGGAGTAGGGCACTAGCCCCATATACTGGAGGTGGTGTGTTCAAAACCCAGCCCCCGGCCAAAAACTGCAAAAAAAAAAAAAAAGAGAGAGAGAGAGAGAGATGTCTAGCCCCAGGATTTGAGTTTCTAATATAATTTTCCAATATAATGAGCCAGGGCTGAAGCGATCTTCCCCCTTCAGCCTCTTGAGTAGCTGAGACTGAAATTGCCCACCACTATGAGGGCTAATTTTTTTTACTTTTAGTAAAAACAGGCTCTCACTCTTGCTCAGGCTGGCCTTGTACTCCTGAGTTTAAGCAATCCATCTGCCTCAGCTTCTTAGAATGCTTAAAATTACAGGCCTGAGCCACTGTGTCTGGCCTGAGGACAAATCTTACGGCCTGAAACGGGATGCTTTCATCCATGGTCCAGCCTGTGTTTTCTCCAGCATCCTTTACAAACCAAATGCCATTTGAGGATTTAAATGTGACTGTTCCTGACTCTATATATGTTCTTGGTTTCCTAAAGCACCAGAATTCCATAAGAACAGGAAAGTAAATATTGGTTTGCACTCCTTGAATCCTAAATAGGAATCTGTGGATTTTCAGTAATAGTATCTCAGTATACTACACATCATCAGCAAGTATATGTCAGATCTTGAAGCTTATGTGAGTTTGAAATGTATTTTGTCTTTTTTTCTGAGACTGAGTCTCTCACCTGTTTTCCCAGCTAGAGTGCCATGGCATCATCCTGGCTTACAGCAACCTCAAACTCCTGGATTTAAGTGATTCTCCTGCCTCAACTTCCTCAGTAGATGGGACTATCGCTGCCCGCCCCCCCCCCCCCCGCAAAGCCTAGCTAATATTTTCTATTTAGAGTAGAGATGAGGTCTCACTATTGCTCAGGCTGGCTTTGAACTCCTGAGCTCAAGTGATCTTCCCACCTCATCCTCCTAGAGTTTTAAGATTGCAGGCATGAGCCATCACATCCCTCTGAAATGTATTCGTACAATAGAGCTTTTGAAATTCTTTTGACAGCTTCTTAAAATTATTTCCAAGAGTGAAATAGTTCTCAAAAAAATATTCTCAGTAAGTAGAAATCAAAACAATGTTCATTCAAAAGCAGGAAGCTATGTAAAATGCTCTACCCTTCATCCATCTATTGTTACTCACAAAGCACCTTGGTTTAGAAAAGGTTGAGTAAAACCTTTCAAAGGTGATACTAGCTTTCCTTTAATTTTTACTGGAACATTTGATAAGCCTGTTTGACACATATTCTAATCATTTTGTAAATAATAATATCAAGTGGAACTAGGTACCTTTTCTCCATTTTATGGAATAATTTCTGAAGTATAGGAGCTAGTTCTTTGCAGATCTGGTAGAATGTCTCTATAAATCTAATCTGTCAGATTTGTGGCTTTTTTTCTTTTTTGATTGGTTGGGAGATTTTTTATTACAGCCTCAATCTCACTGTTAGTATTTGAATCTTTTTTTTTTTTTTTTTTTTTTGAGACAGAGCCTCAAGCTGTCCCCCTGGGTAGCGTGCCGTGGCACAGCTCACAGCAACCTCCAACTCCTGGGCTCAAGCGAGTCTCCTGCCTCAGCCTCCCAAGCAGCTGGGACCACAGGCGCCCGCCACAACGCCCGGCTATTTTTTGGTTGCAGCCGTCATTGTTGTTTGGCGGGTCCGGGCTGGGGATTCGAACCCGCCACCTCAGGTGTACGTGGCTGGCGCCTTAGCCGGTTGAGCTATAGGCGCCGTAGTATTTGAATCTTATAAGAAGTTGTGTCAGTTTCAAAAAACACTTCAACACCTAAGAGATAACAGGATATTCTAGCACAAATTGTAACCCCAACATCATGACCATGATTCTTCAGTTGCAGATTTACATAGAGTTAGGGTCATGGACCTTGACTGCCAAGTCCACTTATACCTGTGGCCTCATGGCTAAGTTAGTAAAGTAACAATATGAGTAAAAATTATACATGCAATTTGTGGATCATCTCTTTGAAAATGAAAGCTCTTTCTCATTTCCTCTTCCCATGAAAAGACTATGGTTATGGCAGTAAGAATTACTTAATAATTGGGACAAGGAAAACTGTTTATGAAATGTTAAAGTAACAAAATCAAACAAATTTAGGTGCATGAATAGCCTTATAGAGCAGAACTGTGCTGCATGGATAAGATTTTGACCACACATCTTTGTTTCATGAGAGAGAACTGTGTTTATCTTTTATGAAAGCCACTACATTTTGGTGTATCCTTCCTGTATCTTAACTTGAACTCATAGATAAGTGTAAATAGAAAATAATTTTCATCATTGAAAACAGAATAAAATATTGGAAGGTAGAAAAAACTCTCTTCTATTTAATTAGATAAACTTATTTGGTTTGCCAAATTTTATGCTTATGTTGTAAATTTACGGACGATAAATGTATGTTTTATTCAGCACCTTGAATATGGATTTAAAAATTCATGAATTAGTTGATAAAAAACAGTACTTGTGGTCAAAATAAACATATATAACAATAAAGTGTCCATTATAGGTAGAACAGGAGTATATGATAAGAAATGCATGATAATTACTGAGTAACATTAGTTATTCTTAATGGTAGCCAAATAATTATATAATATTTTTATGAAAACTCTTTGGTACATGTAAATAGAGCTTTAGATTATATCTTCTGTCAAAACTAACTTCAGTTATATAAAGAAATTAATGCATTTAGCACATTTATCACACCTATATTCATAGTCCAAACATTATACTTGGATTTTTGATCAACTCATTATCCATAGGGGTATTTCTTCTGAAGATGTGCTGTGGTCGTGCAAGTCTAGGAGATGCTAATATGGACAGACTTTTAATAATCTGCTTAAGCAAACTGCTAATTTTGAGATTTATGCTAAACTTGAGGACAAAATGCAGATGATAATTTGACCAGTTGTCAGAGAGAGCTGTGCTAAGTTCTCTGAGCGTGACATTATAACAGTTGGGTTTTTTGTTTGTTTATTTGTTTGTTTTGTTTTGCTTTTCTCAATTGAGCAATTGAGCAATTGGGAAATACACATAGAGAAAAACATAGAAATCAAAATATGACATCATTTCTTAAAAAGGGAATGTGACTTCAGTTACTATCCTTAGGTTAGCTATATAATTTCATGGGTCAATTTCAAGACAGTGAGAGCAAAATAACTGACGTGCATCTGGTCCTTCTAAGTATGGGACCCTGCATAAACTATGTGGATCATGAAGCTAGATCTGTTCTTCCCTTTCTCAACATATAAATCAGGGATCCTCAAACTTTTTAAACAGGGGGCCAGTTCACTGTCCCTCAGACCGTTGGAGGGCCAGACTGTGGGCCCCAGCCAACTTGGCTGCTAAGTAGGACAGGCAGTGGTGGCAAAAACACCAGACGGGCCAGATAAATGTCCTAGGCAGGCTGCATATGGCCCGCAGGCCGTACTATGAGGACACCTGATATAAATAGTGGGGTTTGTCAGAAGAGGGGGTTTCTAATGTGGCCACAAAGATAAACCCAACTGTTTCCACACTTGTCAATTACCATGTGCCCTCAAGGCCAGGAGAGTCTGAAAAGACCTAGGCCTGGGCTGGACCTAGAAAGAGGTCAAGAAATGTCCTCTTCATGCTGACCCTCAAATGACTCTAATACGTGGGCTGGAGAATGTGTGCTACAGAGAGACAAGTATTTTGCTTCTCCAATTACAATTTTTTTTAACCTAGCACATTGGGTTAACTATGGGTCATTTGATGGTAAAATTTTTTCCTTGGGAAAGGAAAATACCTCCCCTGCAGGTATGGGCAGGGGAGATTCCTGGTCAGCCCCAAGAGTGTTAAATTAGAGTATGGGGATTGGAGTTAGAGCATGGTATTTATTCTCTGCTCTCCTCTCCAAAGTCTTGGTAACTGGGTAATAAATAAGAATCAATAGGAATCTGAATATCAGTTACTGTGAGGTTTACCAAGGGAACTTCATTGAAGAATTCAGTTTGAACTGAAGTCCAATATCAGGTTTAATACTGTCCAAACCCACTCCAACTCTTCCCAGCCAAATTAACCTCTGGACTTAAATGAGGGAAGATTTGGGTCTTCGTAGAAGACACTACCAAATCAGTCATGTTACGGCTCTTGTCTTGTCTCACACCCTGTGTTCCATAAAAACAAAAGATTATTAACAGAAATAATGGGGGCACAGTTATGGTTGACTCAAACTATGTTCCCGTTAATGGCATAAGCCAATGAAAATAAAGAGTGAAATCTTCTTCTCATGAAAAGGCTGAAGTTCCAGTTTTATGAGTGATAGAAATTTGAGGTGGGGCAAGATTGCTGCTAAGGATAGTCGGTACCATATCACCTGCTCCACCAACATGGCCAAGCATGTGGGAGTACAAAGAAAGCAGCCTCTGCTTTCCTCTCTGTTCTTTTCCCTCACCTGCACCATTGGAGCATGAAAGTAGCAGCTATAGATAATATGTCAACACATAAAATATTATTTAACAAAACAGGTTGCAGGCCACAGTTTGCTGATCTCTGTTCTAGAATTATTACGACATTCAACTTAGCCAATTTATAATACATTCAGCTGTAAGTTGTTTTCACATTTAGTCAGCTTAATTCTCTTATCATGAAATACAAATTATAAAACGGGAAAAATTTATAATACATACATCTGGAAGAGTTACCTCGAAAAATGATTTGTACTGAGTATTTTTTAAGCATTCCAAACAAATGGAAGAGAGTAAAGAAAATAACCAAAATCTAGGTTATATTATGCCAGGCATTTTGGCTTAGAAACTATTTAGAAAACGACTTTAGTCTGGAAAAGAGTTGGCTTAATAAATGAGTACATTAACACTCAGAGCCACAGGTTCATGACTTAACTATTATAACTCCTGCCATTTGCAAAACTTGCTTAGGGTTTCATTTTTGGAGGCAAATGAAAAAGGATTGAACTCCATTGCTTCCACTGACATGAATAGAATCCATTCATCTACCTTGCCACACTCTGCTCAGAAGTTTACTCTTTCAGTATATTTACGCCTCCAATTACACACTGTGAGCTTGCCTTAAGAAAAAAAAGAGAGAGAGAGAGAGAGAAAGCCAATATAAACTGCATTTACTAACTCTGATGATTTTAAAATAATTTCCATGCAAATTGGATGTATTAGCTGCCTATTCATAGCAGATGATAGAACATAGTTTCTCTTCTATCCTGTAGACCAAATGAGACAAAAGAATGAGTTAAATTCTCCTTTGGTGTTAATCCTTGTTCCTTACTTTATTTATTTATATATTTATTTTGAGTATTTTAAAAATTTTTTCAAATTAATATGAGGGTACAATTTTTCAGTTACATTGTTTTCACTTCCAGGGCAAAGTTCCATTGGTAGAAGAGCCCCTCACCCAGGGCCGTGTTATACACCCTCACAATGTGCACAGTAGGTGAGATCTCGCCTCATGTTTTTTCTCCTCTGCCAAACATCTGACTCCCTACTCCCTCCTGCCTACCTGTTCCCACAAACTGGACTATATTAGTGTTTTATTGTTCATATGAGCATGTAATTATTTATATATTGATTTCATATTAGTATGGAGTACATTGGATATTTATTTTTCCATTCTTGTGATACTTTACTAAGAAAAATGTATTTCAACTCCATCCAGGTAAATGTAAAAGATGTAAAGTCTCTGTTATTTTTTTCCCAATGGCTAAATAATATTCCATGGTGCACATATACCACCCTGTTCCTTATTTCTACAAGAAACATTGGCTCTTCCATTTAAAATAAGTTGAGCTATACAAAGTCTTTGTACTACTCAGGTTTTGGGTAAAACAAATCTATGTCAGGAGTATCTTGAAATACAAATATTCTAAAAAAAGAACTTCATTTTCTCATTATATTTTGAATCCATATCAAATTGACATTGTCTGATCAATTCCCAACTAGGTAGGTGCTATCAGGAGAGACTTTTAAGTAAATAAAAACAATCTGTCCTTATGAAACAATAAATGAAATACCATAGAAACTATGTCTCTTTAAGAATATCAAGTTGGGAAAATGTAGCCAATGGTAGATTGTAGTATTTGTTAAGTGTTTAGTCCTCTTTTTTGTTTTTATTAAGTCGTTCATACACAGATCATAAATACATTTATGCCATTATAGGATTCAATGTGTTGATTATTTTGTACAAACTGGAATGCTTACATTCTACTAAGCAACATAGAGGATCATGCCTACCTTTGTTGTGGCATTCATTGTGCCTCTTGAGGAAGGCATATACTCCTTTACCCAGTTAATGTTTGGGTCAGCCACATGGTTTGCTTTGGAAAATAGTGCACAGGTTCATGTGACATCCACAATATTCAAGCAGAAGAATTAAGACCCATTGTGTTTCTGTCATCTGCCCTGCACTTCATTTATACTATGTGATCAGCGTGTAGCATGTCTAGACTGTTCAGTTTGAGAAAATCAGATCCGAAAGCCGCCCACAGCATCTGACATACCACCTACATGAGAAATAAACTGTTAATTGATAAGCCAGTGAAAAATACTACACTATTTGTTAGTGCAGCATAACACATTTTTTAAAAGACTAATTTAACACTCATTTGTAGGTAAGATATAAATTATAAATTATACTGGCATAAGTCTCTGAAATTACAAGAAAGAAAGAAAGTTAAGATACTAAGTATCAGTAATAATGACCACTTACAGATTACTCATATTTATTATTCAGATTCCTTTTTTGTACTTATGTCTAGAAAATTTAAAAATCTATAAACTCTTAAGTTTATAACAAAGAGAGCATTAGATAAATTACCTTTTTAATTGTCTTTTATAGTACATGAATAAGTGGGACATAGTTAAGTTACTTGCTAAAGATTAAGATTAGGGCTGGTCGCCCCTAGCTCAATGGGTAGAGTGGTGGCCTGTGCACCAGGGCTGGCAGGTTCAAACCCAGCCAGGGCCTGCTAAACAGAGAAATAAAGATTAAGGTTTAGCTAGTGCCATTCACAGTATTCTAGTACCATTCCTCGACCCAAAGCTCTTAATTGTTATTTAACCACATTCATGTTCTAGTCTTTTTTTTTTTTTTTTTTTTTTTGAGACAGAGCCTCAAGCTGTCCCCCTGGATAGAGTGCCATGGCATCACGCTCACAGCAACCTCCAACTCCTGGGCTCAAGCGAGTCTCCTGCCTCAGCCTCCCAAGTAGCTGGGACCACAGGCGCCTGCCACAACGCCTGGCCATTTTTTGGTTGCAGCCATCATTGTTGTTTGGCGGGCCCGGGCTGGGGATTCGAACCCGCCACCTTAGGTGTATGTGGCTGGCACCTTAGCTGCTTGAGCCACAGGTGCCGAGCCCATGTTCTAGTCTTCATGTACTTCTTTTGATGTAAAGCGCACTGTACTTTTATTTATTTATCTATATTTAAAATTTTATTTCAAAATAATAAGAGGGTACAAATGTTTTTGATACATGGCTTGAGTCTAGGCTATAAATGTGCTCTTTATTCCTCTTAGTTATTCCATTTTCACAGCCTATTTCCATAGTTGTCCCATCCAGAGTAATTCTCTGAAGTATGTCACACAACTTCAACACTCAACACTGTCTAATGTATTTATAGCTTACGAAGGCTACCATGCAATGCTCTTGTCATGGTTTTCCAGGCACTCAGTGAACAAATTTCTCTTCTGTCTCCCTGATCTCCTGTCCTTTTACTCGGCCTATAAATCACTTTGCTTTATTTCCGTCACCTTCCTTTTTGTTCTTTTAATATACCAAATATATTACAACTTCAGGACTTTTTACTTTTTCTTTGTTCTGTCTGGGATATAGTATAGAACACTCAAACCAAATCATCACTCTCTGTTTATGCTGTTTTCTTCTATATTCCATTTATCACTACTTATCATATTCTATGCTAACTGATTTGCTGTCTTGCTCATTCTCTGTGAAGTAAGTTCCCTGTGAACCTTGATTGTTTCTGTATTTTGTTTGTGGCTGCATCCCTAGCACCAGAAATAGTGCTTGACACATGAGAATATAGAATATAGAAAATTGACATATTCTATTGTCAATTCTATTCTTGACAATAGAATATAGTTTGAATGAAAATATGTATTTGAGGGTGATGCCTGTGTCTCAGTGAGTAGGGTGCCAGCTCCATATACTGAGGGCCATGGGTTCAAACAAGGACCTGCCCCAACTGTAACAAAAAATAGCTGGGCATTGTGGAGGCTTAGGCAAGAAAATCGCCTAAGCCCAAGAGCCAGAGGTTGCTATGAGCTGTGACACCATGGCATTCTACCGAGGGTGACAAAGTAAGACTCTGTCTCAAAAAAAAAACTGTACTTGAGAGTGACAGATTCCATGCAGTACAACACTAGAAATAATGCTAGCTACAATTGAATCAACCCATAATGCACTAAGGCAATTCCTTTAAAATGATATTATTTTCTCTTTTCATCTTTTAAGTGTATTTTTAAGGGAATCTCTATTTCCTCAAAGAAAATCAGGTGTTAGCAGTTTTTAACTGAGATTTCCACACTATTAAGGGGATATTAAAGAGCAGATATGACACTGAGTCATAACAACAATAATAGCTATTTTAAAAAGCTTACAGAATTATTTGATCTGAATGTAATAGCTAATCTAACCATCAATCTTTAATCTAATCATTCTCATTTAGTCCATTCGCATTGATTTAAATCAATGTCATGTCAGTGTAGACTCAGTTGACTTCTCATTATGTCTCTTTGTTCACATATGAATTATATGATTATCCCTGACTGTAAGGAATACACTGAAAGAAAGAGAAAATGAAGACAAAGAAATAATGGGAAGTGGATTAAATGTAGTGATCATCAAAAAAATTAAGTAGGGAAAATAATAATGGATTATCTAGGTAAATTTATAAGACAAAGTAAGAAAGATGAAAGCAAGGAGGACACCAATATAGCTTTTGTAAACCCATTAAAGTAATATCTTGTAGGCTGCTGGTTCCATTTTCTAAATTCTTGCTCACTACCTTCCGGGCTTGTGGTATATTTTTATCTGACATCTAGGTAACTCAAATAATTTCTCATATTTCCAAATGCAAGAACCAGCCTTCAATTTTTATTTTACAATTTAAAATTGAACTTTATATTCTCCAAAGAACTTATTTCTTTGTCCAAATGGCTCTTGAATAATAGCTAGGGGTTATCTTGCACACTATCTGGATAGAGTATGATTATGTGCTGCAAGTTGGCATATGTTCACCTCCGTCAACATTATTGCCTTTCAAACAAATGTCCCTGATTACAGACAGATACACTAATCAGAGACTACATGGCTGAAGAGCAGGCATTCCTCTCAGTATTCACTTACAACATGTTACATTACCTCGTATTATTCTATTCTCCAATTTTACAAACCCATTCAATGGCATTTTCACCAGAGGGTAACATAAATCCACAAATTTGAATAGTCCCGCTGAGACACAATTTGACTCAGACTATCTTACAATGTGTGGCACATTTTAATATTGAGGTATCCTCTTAACAAAATTCCAGCCTCCACTTGATTGGAAATGTGCAATAGGATTAAAACCGTGTGTCAGTTTCTACATGCATGCACATCTGAAATTATGCACAGTGAAACAAAAGCTATAAAATGAATGGCGAATCTATGTTTTAAAACCTAGAAATGAATATTCAATGTTGAATTAGTTCTCTTTTCTTGAGAAAAATTACTAAAATCACTAAGCAAAGACGTTGTATATACACCTGAAATATACACCTAAATGGCAGCAAAGATGTGCATCTATTTGGCTCCATGACTTTTAAAACATGCATCAACTTTTGCAAATCTTTTTTATCACATATATAATTGTATATAATTCATTCTTTTACACTCAAGCATGTTTGTGATTCTATGTAATGGTGAATAATGCAGTGTATGTCTAATAGAAACTTCTCAGATTTATTGATAATTAAAAACCATAACAGATTTATTGATAATTAAATACCATAATTTTTAATAAAACTTAACAGATTTATTGATAATTAAATACCATAATTTTTTCTCAATTGAAAAAGCATAGTTCAAGGGCTTTTAGTATACTAATTTTCAACCACCACCACAATCTTTTTTAGAACACAACAAATGAAACTTCATACCTATTAGCAGTAACTCCCCATGTCCCATCCCCAGAAATAAACACCATCAATCTCTTAAAAGCCATAATCTATTTTTGTCTCTATGATTTGGGACCCTATGAAAAATATTTTTTTAATTATATTTTTTATTTGACCGATAAGTTCTATGTATTTATCAAGTAAAACATGATGTTTCGATGTATATGATAATAAGTAATGGTTAAATATAGCTAATTAACACATGAATTGCCACAAATAGCTATCATTTTCATAGTAAGACACAATATCCACTCTCTTAGCATTTTTTAAATATATACCATTATTAGCTCTAGTTATCTTGCTATGCAATAGATCTCTTGAATATTTTCCTTCTTTCTAACTAAAATATAGTATCATTGTTGCTTAGTATTACTAAATCCACAGCCTTAGAGGTGTTTCAGAGTGATTACTATTGTTTTCTTTTATACTTCTTTAAAATTTCAGATTAATATAAGAGTAAATGCAATTAGGTTACATTGTTTGCATTTATTAGGTAAAGTCCAAGTTGCAGTTGAGCTCTGCACTCAGGAGGTGTGCCATATACCCCTACATGTACTAATCATTTCTTTTCTTTTTTTTTTTTTTAACTATTTTTTTTTAATTTCTTATAACATAACTATGTACATTAATGCAATCATGGGGTACAGTGTGCTGTTTTCATATACATTTTAAAATACTCTCATCAAACTGGTTAACATAAACTTCATGTCATTCTCTTAGTCATTAAGTTAAGATATTCATACTCTGCTTTTAGATTCACTTGTACCCTTGTAAGATAAACCATATAGGTGACCCCACCAATCACCCTCCCTTCCCCCATCCACCCCCTCACTTCATTTCTTAATTAATTTTTGTTGTATAGGAGAAGAGGTCTTTCAAAATCCCTAAGTATAAATCTCTCTTCTCTAAATTTAGCAAAATAAAGATATCTATTGGAAGTTTTTGTTTGTTCGTTTTTTGGTGGGTGGAGAAATCATGACGCTTGAATTTTTCATTCTTTTGTGTCCTTCGGGGATGTACATTTCCCTTTTATCCAACTAACTGGCAAAAGTTGTTTCTAATTCTCTTTTTCTGGGCTTTTTCTCCTCCAGAATCTACAAAGTTTTGTTCAGAATAAATATTCTATTTAGTTCTCTTCTCTGTCATCTCTTCTCTGCCCTTCCCTAATACTTTTCTAGCATTTTTAGACATAAGACAAATTATTCCTTCGGACTGTGGTTTTAGATCAACCTTAGTCTCGGTTTGCTCCCTTTTTCTCCAGTCCCTGTATTTTTCTCATCTGCCTTTGCTTCGTGGGTTGGGAACAATAAAAAGGACATGATGTAAGTTGGCATTACTCTCTTTTGCTCTCCTTTTTTTTTTTTTTTTTTTGTTCAAGCAGTTTGAAATTCTGTCATTTGTTGTCTTGAAATTATGTTGAGATTTTTCTGTAGTTTTATCTCCTCTCCCTTGTTTTCTCTATTTCTAAAGAAAAGACTTGGAGGCAAAGTCCTAGAATGTCACATTGTCTTCAGGTATCTAGAAGTCCTGATATGATAACAATTCATTTCTGAACGCATAAAAATCAAAATGTCATTAATAAGGAAAAAGGCTTAGTAAATTTAAGGGGATTAGTTCAAAAGGGGATAAAATCATGCTTGGCAGTAAAATACTACTATAAGACAAATAGTAGTATTTTAGAATTATTGAATAACTTCAATTTTTTTCAGTGTTACAACTTTCCAAATAGCAAAAACACTATGAAACTTTTCAAGGTAATAGCAGTAGGTTTTTTGTTTGAGGATACCTAACAGAAGTATCTGGAGGGAACTCCACCAAGACTAATATCTTTATTAAAAACAACCACCATACACTAGCTGTATTTGAATACCCCAAACTATACACTGAACGTTTATTTTCCTTACAACTAATAAATGATCCACATGTTATGAATTATGAGTTAAAACTGAGATATATGGCTATCTCACATCCAGAAAAGAAAAAGGCCCCCCAAAAGGAATGGTCATTTAGAAATGCCATGAGCCATTCACCCACTCAGAAGATCTCAATTCCAGTGGGCAACATGGCATCATGACATTGAACTGATCTTACACTTTAAAGGGCCTATTCAACTTCATTCCAAGATTGTGGTATTTGGCATGGTTTGAAAAGAAAACAGGGAAAGAGGAAAGAAAAAAAATAGAAATGAGATGTTTACCTCAGTAACAGAGATTAATGAATAATTTACTCTGAAAAAGCACAAACTGGGCAGCACCTGTGGCTCAAAGGAGTAGGGCGCTGGCCTCATATACCTGAGGTGGAGGGTTCAAACCTGGCTCCAGCCAAAAACTGAAAAAAAAAAAAAAAGCACAACAAGTCTCTTGGTTATTATTTGTAACGTAAGTCTAGATACACTCTTTTGATGTCTTTGCAAGAATATAAGAATTTCTTCCAAACATTTAGACTTAAATTGTTTAAATCAATTAGCACTACTGAGGCATTACATTACGCTAGACACATGGAAGTGAGATAATTTACTTATTATTCATCTTTCTCAGAAAGAATTTTAAGTGATATGACCATCAGCTCTACCATAAAGAGGCTGTCTAACTTGGGGATAGGCTCACAAATAGACAAAATAGAGAAAGAGCAGTAATGGAGATAATGATATTATAGAAAAATAAATTACTGATAGAGTAAAATTAGATAGTGAGATGGCCTTACAGAGGATGTTTACTTGAAACATGTTTAAAAATGGGTAAATTTTTTAACTAGATTTTAAAAAGGGTAAAGAACCTGAATAGACATGTTCCCAAAGAAGACATACAAATGACCAATAGTTGTATGAAAATATCATTGTTCATCAGAAAATTTCAAATCAAAATCACAATGAGATGTCATCTTATTCTTGTTCAGACCACTATTATCAAAGTAGAAAAATAACAAGTGTTGATGAAGATGTGAAGAACAGTGACTCTCATACTGTTAATGAATGTAAAGCTTTGTGCAGCCATTATGGAAAACATTATGATGGTTTCTTAAATCATCCAACTTTATGGCCCAGTAGTCCAGCTTCTGAGTATACAGGTATAACTTTTAAATATTGAATAGTTGATTTCATACTACAGCATATAAATGAATATTGTAATAAAGCAAGCTACAGGGCATTTTTGGTTTCTTAGTACATGTAAAAGTTGGGTTTATACAATACAAGATCTGATAATTAAGTTGATGAACTCATCCCAAAAGCAGCTACATACCTCATTGCTGAATATCACTATGGTCACCTTCAAAGAACTCCCCTTGGGAAGTTACACACTGATGCCAGCACCTAGGGCATCCTTTAGAGCAATTTTCGAACTCTTTTGGAACTTTTCTGGAATGGTCATCAAAGCTCTCATTATCTTATCCTTGCTGTCCAAAATATCATCAAAATGTCTTCTTTTCAATATTGCCTTTACCTCTGGATAAAGAAAATGTCATTGGGGGTTATATCAGGTGAATAGGGTGGGTATTCTGGTACATTTATTTATTTACTGGCTAAATACTCTCTCACCAGTGCCATGTGAGCTGGTGCACTGTTGTAATGCAAGAACCATGAATTATTGGCCCAGATTTTTAGTCAAGATTTTCCTAAGTGCTCTATCAACGTTTCCCTGGTCTGCTATGCTTCTCAAAGTCAGCTGATAATTTGACAGAATTTTAGGAATTTTTGCAAAGTTTTTTCTAGTTCTGCTCATTACTGGCTGCCCTGACATCTCTTCATCAGTGATTCTCTCCTCTCAGAAAAATGTTTAATCCATTTGTACACTGTTGTTTTCTTCCTGGCATTATCCCCATTGACTTGGACTAACATGTCGCTCATTTCACTTCCACTCTTGCCAAGTTTTACCAGAAATTGAAGATTTGTTTATGGATCTAATTCAAGTGCTGACATTCTCGTGATGGCACCCAAAAAACATGCAATGACAATAATGGATGCCAATCAGCAAGACACTGCCAGAAGTTGACACAAACACAACTGTGAGACATTGGTATACCAAGGTTCTGGAACCTTACTAAGTTGTTTGTACAGTGTTGCCAATGTAAGGGTATGGTAGCAATTTCATGAACTTAATTGTTAGACCTCATACTATGGCATATTAAATATGGCAGCACTATGTCTTTTAAAATGTCGAATTGTATTCCTATTCCACCACAGAGACAGTTATTTCCACCTTTAAATTCTTGACCCCTTAACAGTCATCTATGAGGGTTGTAATCATCCTCTTCAAAACTTCAGTTAATATTTATATTTTTACCTCCTCCTATGAATCAAAAATATTCTTAACATCATATAGAATGTTGAATTCTTTCCATAAGGTTTTAAATACACTTTTAAAAAGATACATCAAAGGAATCACTATCTATGACAACTATGGAGTTATACAATTTTTTTCTTAAATAATAAGACTTGAAAATCTAAATCACTTCTGATTGATGGGCTGTAGAATGTATGGTACCTGAGCCAGCATGGAAACGACATTAGTCTTCATGTACATCTCCAGGAGAGCTCCTGGGTGACCAGGTGACTTGTCAATTAGCAGTAATAATTTGAAAGGAATCTTTTTTGTGAGCAATAATTTTCCACAGGGGGTTAAAATATTTAGTAAACCTTGCTGTAAACAGATGTGCTGTCAGGCTGAATTGGTTATTCTACTTTAGAGGACAGGCAGAGTAGATTTAGCATAATCCTCAAGGGCCCTAGGATTTTCAAAGTAGTAAGTGAACATTGGTTTCAATGCAAAGGCAACAATTACACTGTCCCCTAACAAGAGAAGCAGGCTGTCCTTTGAGTCTTTGAACTCAAACATTGACGACATTTTCTTCCAATTGAAGGCAGCTTCCTATACATTTTCATCAACACTTGCTGCTTCACTTTTTACTTTTATGTTATGGAAAAGATCCCTTTCTCTAAACCTTATGAACCAAACTCAGCTAGCTTCAAACTTTTTTTCTGCAGATTTCTTATCCCTTAGCCTTCAAAAAATTGAAGAGTTATGGCTTTGCTCTGCATTAACCTTTGGGTTTAAAAATTGGTTAATTTGATCTTCTGGCCAGACAACAAAAGCTTTCTCCATATTAGCAATACATGGAAGGTTTTGCCTTCTTATCATTTGTTTGTTTACTAAAGTGGAAGTTTTGATTTCCTTCAAGAACTTTTTCTCTGCATTCACAGCTTACCTAACTGTTTGGTGCAAAAGACCTCACTTTTGTTCTGTCTTGGCTTTTGATATGCCTTTCCTACTAAGCTTGATCATTTCTAGCTATTGATTTAAAGACAAGCATGCAACTGTTCTTCTCACTTAAACATTTAGGGGCTATTTTAGGGTTATTAATTGCCTTACTTGTTTTGTTTCAGAGTGAAAAGAAGCTGGAGGAGAAGAAGAGAGATGAGGGAACAGTCAGAGCACATACAACAGTTACTAAGTTCACTGGTTTACGTGAGTGCAGTTCTTGGCACTTCCAAACAATTATAGTAGTACCATCAAAGATCACTGTCACCATGCAAGACACAAAGGATGTAAAGTTTGGAATATTGTGTAAATTTCCAAAGCGTGACACAGACATGGAGCACATGTTGGCAAAATGGGGCCAAGACCACACAGACTTGCTTGGCACATAATTTATTTAAAACCTTCAATTTATCAAACACATAATATATTCCAAGCACAATAAAGCAAAACCGAATAACATGAAGTGTGCCTGTCAAATCACATATTTGGGAAATTTCTCAGTGATGACACTGATGTGAAAAATAAATTGCATATGTTCACACTGGCAACAATCTGTTAGAAAAGTAATTTTTTTTCTTTCTTTGAGTGTGTTTTTATTTTTTGTGGTGAGATATACATATGTGAAATTTACCATTTTAACAATAAATAAGTATCCATTTTAGTAGCACTCAATTTATTCTCATTGTTGTGCAGCCATCATTGTTATCATTTCCAGAACTTTCACACCATCCCATTACACAAAAACTCCCCAGTCCCTCCTCTATCCTGACCCCAGGCAACCACTTTATGCTTTGTCTTTATGAATTATAAATATGACCATTCCAGATAATTCATACAAGTGGTTCTAGACAATAGCTCTTCCTTTGTGACTGTTTTCTTTTAATTATGATAATGTCTTCAAGGTGCACCCCTGTTTACCATATGTCAGACTGTTTTTCCTTTTTAAGATTGAAATAATATTTCCTTCCTGTACCACATTTTGTTTATCTATGTACATGTGGGATGTTTTCACCTTTGCCTGTTGCAGATAATGCTGCTATGAACAGTGATATACCAATATTTTTTCAAAATCTTGATTTTGTTTTTAATTTTTTAATGTCAAAAGATCACAGCAATCAGGATGTATAGCTCTGTGTGTCCATTTCTTTTCCTTTTTAAAATTTCAAAATATTAAGAGGGGTATAAGGACTCAGAGTGTACCATCACCAGAATAGTGTTCATGGTACATTATAGGTAAGTTTTCATTCCTCACTCTTCTCCCAGAAGGGTTTACAATACCCCTTACATCTCTTGTGCCCATGTGTACACATTGTTGAGCTCCCAATTCTTAGTGTGAACATGTGGTGGTTTTGTTTGTTTGTTTGTTTGTTTTTATTATTATTCCTGATATACTTCACATAGGACAATGGTATCCAGCTCCATCCAACTTGCTGCAAACATTATTTCATGTTGACTGATGGCCTGTTGTTTTGTTTTCCCCTTTGTACTGCTGTTTCATCAGAGCTATGGGTTTTAACTCTTACGTGTTTTTCATCCATTGTACCCTTCATGTATAGTGCCCTTTTGAACATTTCTGTAGAGCAGATCTAGTAGTGACAAATTTCCTTCATGCCTGCTTGTGCAGAAAAGATTTTATTTCTCCTTCATTTATGAGACTTAGCTTTGCAAGACACAAAACTATTGACTGTCAGTTGTTCTGTTTATGATGATTAGAAATAGACCACTAATCTTGTCTGGATTGTAGCTTTCTGCAGGGAATTCTTTTAGACTGTCAGTCTGACGGTGTTCTATGGCAAAGCCCTTGTTACACTCATCTTGCAGCTTGTAGGACTTTCTCCTTCACTTCGGCTTTGCCCCGGTTGGTGGCCATGTTTCCTGGTAGTGGCCTGTTTGCTATGTATTTTCCTACTGGTAATGATTATCTTATATCTGGATATCTGAATCTCTGGCAATATCAGGGATAATTAATTCCTCAATTAATCCCCCAAATACATTTTCCATGTTTTTGTTTGTTTTTTCTCCCTCAGGGATACCTATGGTTCTTATACCGGCTTGCTTTTCATTTTACAATATTTCTCTAAGTCATTGTTTGTTATTCATTATTTCTTTTTTTTCTGCTTATTTGATTAAGTTGAAATAACCTTGGGGTTATGAAAAATTAACTCGAACCCACTCAGATGCAATTAAATGATGATTTATTCTCACTTGCACAGGGGCCATTGTTCTGAGACAAGTGGCCCTGAAGTACAGGGTTCTTTGTCTTTTATACCTTTTTTCTCTGTGTACCTTAAATGAGGAGGGGGGATGAAGAACATTGCCATTGGCAGGGTTACAGCTTGGTTGTCAATGGGTATGTCTAATATCATAATGGTTATGATTATATAATAATAACCAATTAATGGATACATTTTAAAATTACAATGGTTATGGTTATACAACCATAATTAATCAAGCCTCAGTGAGTTTTCTGCCATTGTTCATCTACTGAGAACTTTGGGGTTTTGTGAAACTTGGGACTTTCCATGCCTCTTCGAATTCTGGAGAGCACTGGAATGTGGCTGCAAAGGCCCGTAGAGTGGAGGGAACAAGAGAGGGCAGGAGGTGGCCCGTAGGGCCGGGGAACAGGAGAGGGCAGGGGAACAGGAACTTGCCCAGAGGGCAGGGGAATGGGAGAAGATAGGGGAAGGGGTGGGGGTGGGACAGGAGCTTACAACAAAGTGGGTTAACTCAAAAGCATTACTTTATGCTCTGAAATTGTTTTTCTTCTTCTAGCCCTTTATTAAATCTTTCTGTTGTATTTTGAAATTTCTTATTGACTTTTTCATTTATTTAAGTTCTATAATTACTTTTTTAATGTCTATTTCTTTAAAGAGGTTTTCATTGATGTACTGACATTTTTTTAGTTTCTTTGTATTGTTTTTCTATTTTCTGATCATTCTCATTTGTCTTATTTGCCAACCATAATCTGAATTCTATATCCAAATTTTTGTTTGTTTGTTTTGAGACAGAGTCTCACTTTGTCATTCTTGGTAGACTGCCATGGTGTCACAGGTCACAGCAACTTCAAATTCTTTGGCCTAAGAAATCCTCTTGCCTCAGCCTCTCAAGTTGCTGGGACTACAGGCACTTGACACAACTCCCAGATATTGAACTCCTGAGCTCAAGCAATACACCTGCCTTGGCCTCCCAGAGTGCTAGGATTATAGGCATCAGCCACCACTCCCGGCCCATATCTGATATTTTGAGAACTTCCTTTTGTTTGGATCCACTGATGAAGACCTATTTTAATCCCTTGGAGGTGTCCAACTTGCTTGGTTTTCATGTTTCCAGAGTTACTATTCTGGTTTCATTCCATCGGAAACCTCTTTGCTCAGCTCAGGACAGCTGAGTGCTCAGTGCACCTATTTGCCTTTGCTGGGAAATATCCAATTTCGTGAAAAGGAGGAGAGGACTCCGCATGGTACAATCATACTCTACTCTAGAAGACTGACCCAGCAAGAGTGAGGTAAATGAACTGAGAGCCTCTAACACAGTGGTTCTCCTTTATTGCCCTGTTTTCCTTTGTTTATCTCAGTCCAAGCTGGCACTGGGCCGTATTTGTGTGGAATGGTGAACTAGTCCCCTAGGTTTCCATGGAAAAGCTCTGACAGCAGGCTAGGTAAGTTGCTTCTCATGGAGATTGTTTGTGTGGGATATATTTCTACCCAGGTCTCCCCAGGGTGGTAGCAACGGTGACAGGAAGGCTATCTAGATGGTGACCTGGGTGTTGGGGTTGTAGATATTTACTCCACTAAGTCCAGAGGCAGTGGTAGTGTGCAGTAAACTGAGGTATGTGGCGGGCAGGTCTGTGGTGGTATGTGGAGATTTCAGGTGGAGTGCTAGGCAGGACAGTAGGGGGGCATGGAGGACTGCAGGGGGGCATGGAGGACTGCAGGCAAGGTGCATGAATGAGACCCTGCTTTTAATTCTTTTAATTACATACTCAGAACTAGAATTGCTGGATATTATGATTGTGGCAATTCAATACTCCATTTTTTGAGGAACTTCCATACAAAAAGTCATCTACAGAAGAATGTTTTAGATAGTGATGATAGGAAACTTCTCAAAATATGTGCAGTAAGTTTATATGTAAAAATTATCCTTTTATTGCAAACCCTAGATGTAACATAAATAAATGAATAGATATACCATGAAACATGACTTAAAAAAATCAGTTCTTCCAAACATCATCTAAATAGTTAATACAATAAAAAGTAAATAGTTCATATAATCCCAATGAAATTAGTGTATGATTTTTATTTAAATTTGACAAGTTAATTGGAAAAAAAACACATGAAAATATAAGGGCAGAGCATAGCTAAGATACTCTTCAGTCGAGTAACAATGGAATAAGATTTCCTCACCCAGTGTTATATTTACTATAATGCTAATTAATGCAGTGTAGGAGTGAAAAAGGAATATAGAAATAACCACGAGGACTGAATAGAGAGCTGAGAAATAAACCCATGTGGAGATGGAGTTTTTAAATATCATCAAGGAATCATTGCCACACAGGTGGTAACAATCTTATTAATATTTAGTTCTGATTTTTTAAATTATATGTCTGTGTAGACATATATGGATATATATGCATTTCTATTCATACAGAAAATAACATCTTATTCTTACCTCATTTCATAGACAACATTGATTCAAGGCAGATCAAATAAAATGTGAAAAGCAAAACATTAAAACTTATAAAGTTCATTGGTTTGATGTAACCACATCAGATCGTATAAAAAAAATCAACACATTGTACCCCACATATGCATAAATGCATTCATGATCTATGTGTACTTGAATTAATAATAATAAAAAAACAACTTATAGAGGAAAATATAAAATTTTTTTCTCCACAGAAACAAGAATAATTTTTTAAGTTAGAGAACATTTAAAGCAAAAAGGAATAGTGGCATAATTAATGATTTTATTTAAAAAATTAAGCTATAGCTAGTTATGTCAACATGAATACATTAAAAGCATAACACCGAACACAAAATAAAACGAGGCAGTCCTACGAAATTTAAACAAGCAAAAAACAATTTGTTTTTTAGATAACATCTTATAAATTATGGAGGAAAACAAAGTAATGGAACACTTAGAGGAAAGCCAGTGGAGGAAAGCACACAGGGGACTTCAAAGTCACTAGTGTTACTTTCTACATTAAGTTACAGGCAGTGGTATACAGGAGTTTATTTTATTTCATTATTTAAACTTTGTGTTGATATTGCATTTACTTTTTAAAAAAGACACTTTGGTTTTAGAATAGTTTTAGATTTACAAAAAAACTAAGAAAATAGTCCAGAAAATCTATATATTCCACAGCCATTTTATTGATTATTAAAACCTTATATTAGTGTGGTGCATTTTTTTTACACCTAATGAACCAATATTGACATTCACGTATTGGCATCAACTGAAGTCCATACATTATTCAGATTCCTTATTTATTATCAAATATTCTTTTTGTGTTCTACAATCTCATCTGAGATACCATAGTGTAGTCATCTTTCTCAGTAGGGGCTTTTAAATGTGGCAGTATCACAGATCGTGCTCATTTTTGATGTCGTGGACAGTTTTTGAGGAAAAGTAGTCAGGCATTTTGAAGAATGTCAATTGGGGTATATTTGAAGCACTTATCATGAATTAGACCAAGGTTGTGGGTTTGAGGAGGAAGATCACAGAATTAGGTACCATTTTCATCAAAATATAACAAGGTTACATACTATGAATAAAATTCATCACTATTGATGTAAATCTTGATCTCTAGCCAAGGCAATGTATTAGATATACTTTTATACTTCATATATAACTATGTGGCATTTTTAAACTGAGAGCAAAAAAATTAAGAAATTTTCAATAAGAAATTGTGCATTTTTTAAATCACTACTTACTAGTTTCACCTCTGTGGTAGCTTCTTGGGTCATTATTTGAAACTCTAGAAAAGTAAATTAAAAGAGTTTAAAACTACTCATTTTTCTTCTCATGAAATATCAGTAACTCCAAAGACTAACAAATGCTCATGAATAAGTTTTTCTGGGAGGAAGATTGATTTTGGCTTTATGAAACAATTACAGGTTTTAACATTCAGTTTTAGATATCTAATACTAGGTTTAATATTCCCTGTGGTGCTGTGCACATGAGGACAGGAACACTGGGTTTCGGTCTCTATTAACTCACAGATTACTTTTTGAGAAAATCTTTATCTCTTACCTGCTGCTTTTCATCATTTTTCCTAGAAAAATCCTCTCAAAAAACCTTAAAGGGGTGGTGAATTCAAGAAATAAGGGGATTGGCTCTCCCCCTCACTCTTGTCTCGTATCTGAGCTTCTTTGTCATCAGAAGCTGCTATGGGAGCAAAGTTATTTTTTTTTTCTTTAGTACATTTATACATCGTGGTATTTATCTTGCTTAAGATAACTTACCTGGTATTCACATAGCACATCAAAGATCTAAATTTAATTTAGTAAAACCGAAAAACCAGGAAAGCGCTCCAAGGTCCAAACATATTTCTGTAATTTACCTCCTGTCCTCTTTCTGCATTCCTTTCTGTTCGTCACATCCCACCCCAGCTAAAATCTGCTCTAGATATTTGTATTTTAGCCGGGCATTTCAATCTATAGTGTGTTAGATTGCACTGGACAGGGTAAACGAAAGGAATGGCACCAGGGAAGGAGGAAGAGCAAGAACAAGGTTATGACAAGACACTATTTAAAAAAATCATGTATTACATTATCCTATATTGTCATCACCATCCAATTCAGCCAGAAATTTGGCAACCACCCCTGTGCTGTTTGAAAGTTCCGTTCATTGTAAATCGATCATTCCAGAATATTTAATCTTTTACATAAACACTCCTTTCATCTTTTCACTTGCTTCAAAACCTGCTGTACCCTGATAACATTATTTTCCTGAGACCAACTTTAAGAAGTTTATTATTGTTCTCATTTTCTTAAGGACACAGAACTAAAAGAGAAGACCCATTCGCTCTTTGCTTTCTACTGTGGCTTCTAGTCTAGAGCCTTATTCTGCAAATGTGTGCTAAAAATTTCCTTTTTAAAACAATTCAGTGTCATTCTTTTTTTTTTTTTTTTTTTTTTTTTTTAGATAGTTCGATAGTTCTCACTCTGTTACCCCAGGCTAGAGTGCTATGGTGTCAGCATAACACACAGCAACCTCAAATTCCTGGGCTCAAGCCGTCCTCCTGCCTCAGCCTCCCAGGTAGCTGAGATTACAGGCACCTGCCATCATCACTCTGGGCCACTTTTTCTATTTAGTAGAGACAGGGTCTTGCTCTTGCTCAGGCTGCTCTCAAGCTTTTGAGCTCAAGGGATCCTCCCACCTTGGCCTCCCAGAGTGCTAGGATTATATGTGTAAGCCACTGCCACTGTGCCTGGCTCATCTGATTTATTACTGGCTTTTCAACTATTGTTCACTCTTCCATCATCTTAACTGATTTCATCACTTGTATCACAGTACTTAATAAACCTATTTTTAGTTGATTTTATTTTCATGTACTCGTGAAAGAGCATAGAATACCTAGTTTTATGGTACTGCTGTCTCCTTAACTATAAAGACAACTATCACCTTACATCCCAAACCTGCCCATGTCTCCACCATTTCTCCCTACCAAGTTTATGAATTATCTCCCTTTTTTCTTTCATAGTTAGATTTTTAAAATATTCTATTTTAACTAGTTCTATGTTTTAAAATACCCATTTATACAAAAACATGTATTGAAAAATCTAATAATACTCTTTGCAATCAGAACTCTGCTACCTATGGAGACTCTTCAATGGTTTTTGATCAAACACTTTCTAGATACAGTGACCTCTTCTCAATAATAAAATTTCATCTAGGAGAGGCTACCCTTTGTTGTAGTAACAACTAATTTTCTGATTTCAATGATGCATTCATTCATAAATATTTTTTCACTTATGAAAAGACAAAAGCAGATGGATATTGCTGGTTGCATTGTTCTCTAGAATGATTCTCCTCCAAGCCTTGGTTGAAGAGTGCAGGCTTACTTTGGGCCTGGATGTTCTCATCTTCAAATGTGCCTTAAATGTCACTGTCCTCCAATCATTTAGCTGAGTTAGTGTGGAGGAAAAGGGGGTGCTTAGGGAGTTAATATAGCAGCTTTTAATTGCTTTAGACCCACAACTTTTAATCCATTATCAAGAACTTGGCTCATGGTGCATTAAAAATTGCCAAAGAATTGGGGAATGAAATTTGTCTGTGTTCCTAGAAAAAGAAAAGTCAATTTCTGTCACACTGCTTCTCACAAAGCACTTCTAAAGTATATTCCAATATATTTCATGTAAGTTTGTATTATAGTTATGGTATTTTGTCTGTTTCTTCTCCTAATTGCTAATCTTTAAATCCTTGAATATAAGAACAATAACAAAAAAAAATAAACATGTTCATAATCCCAGAGCCTGGAGTAGTATATGCCTCATTTTAGGAATCCAATTAATGCTACTCCTGGATAATGATCAACATACTGTATTAATACTACACACAGTATCAGCACTACATTAGTATTTAAAGCTGAGCACGACTCCCTAGTTCTTGTTGGTTCCTTTTCACCATCTTGAAATCATTATTATTGTTTATTTCTCTAGATGCCCATATACTTTTCTTGCCACAAAATTGAAAAATCTCCAGTACATTACCAATGGCTCATTTTTTTCCTCAAAAATAAGAATTCAGCTGCTACATATATCTTTTAAGCTCATTCATATACCAAAAGCCTTCAAATATCTTTCCATTTCCAGCCTATATACTACAGGTCTCTAACCACCAATAAGACAATATTCACTATATATTTCTCCTCTGATTATATTAACATATTCAAAATATAATCAATCTTTCCTCCACAACTTCTTTTAATTTTTTATTTTTTAGGAATAGAAGCATGTTTTTTAAACTATGCAAGGCCCTTGTATGCAAAAAATATATATTTAGGTGGAGAAAAAAATTACTCTTAATCTTTCTTAGAGGAAGCACTAATTAATTGAAAAAGAATGGAATGGATGTTCAAATCTCAGGGTATTTTCAAACTCAAAAAAAATGTTATCGCTAAACAAATATGTATAAAATTAGACAAAGATTTTGCTTTTTTATTTTTATGACTTGTGGAGGAGATGTAAAATGAGAATGTTTAAACAAAATAAAAGATTGAATGGTGTGATAGCTAATATTCAGTGTAAGACCAATGGCTTCAGCAAAAGATTGGGACATGTATGCACATGTGCGTGTGTGTGTGTGTTTAAAATTGAGACTAATTCTATTTTACACCCGATTATTATTTTGGGAATATCCAACAACCTAGTGAATCAGAGGCCAAGATACTGGGAAGTGTAGGTAATGTGAAGCTATTTTGTCTCAATATGTCATGTACGTATTCTTGACACGGGGAAGCATACGATACATAGGCTTAAGTTCTGTCCTGGATTCAAAGATGAGCACAGCAGTTGCATCTCTTAGGGTTGTTCTTACAGAAGTACCAGCCACATTTCTCAATACATAGACTTTTCACAAGGAACGTATATGTCCCTATGGACTCTGAAGATAAGCATTTTTTCTTGTATCTCTGAATAACGGTCCTGACTATTTATTACAGGATAGGGTTATTATTATGATACAAGAGAACTGAATTTGTAAGAGATCAGAGAACACATTATAACGTGGAAATAGATCCTAGGATGTATGAATTTTAGGTATCATCAATTCTTTTCTCTGGGTTTGTGTTACCATATTTTATAATCCCATAGGGCTGATAAATAGTGGTCAGTAAAATAGTCTACAATTCTCCATGCCAAGCTGATATCTGTCCTTTCTGTGAACACATGCTTCTGTTGATCACAAGTCCATAGCTTCTATGGGAGTGTCTCAGGAAAATTCCAAGACAGTGTAGAAAAATTGTCCCCCAAACCGAGATAGATTAGAGAGAGCAAAGGATGACGGTGACAAGTTCAGGTTGGCTCAATTAGGTTAGGGTATTGGGAATTACTTACAAGGGCACTCGCTCCTGGGCAGTACAGGGACATCTTCGAAAGGAGACTTTTTGCTGGGAAAATCTGCATCTGTCCCCTTGTTGCTTTAAATCCCTTCACTGTGAGTGCTGCAGACCCCGTTTACATGGAAACATATCAAGCATTCATAGTAGAGTCATTATGGACTTCCACACAACCCAGGGTTGTAAATGATACTGGAATTGTCCTTATTGCTCATGACTTTACTTTGGCATTTCAATCCTTTTTCCATAAACTCTGATGAAGATGAACTGTACTGTGAACATTCGGATTCACTCCTCACACATTCACTCAAACTATCTTGTCTCTCGATTTTCTTCCTCTCTGAAAGGACCAACTCGTAGGCATCTCTCTGAGGCATATCCTCCAGGGTACCTTTCCACACACCTTTTTCAACAAAATACAAATTAGTTAACTAAATATTTATTTAATGGAAATAGTACTAATAGAAGCAGTAACAAGATGATTGCAAACGAATTCAAGGGAAATTTGACAGCTGTTGCTACAATGCCAGTACTCTGGTTATGGACATTTTGTAAACATGGTCTACATATATTTCTCTTTATCTCAGTTTACAAATACTTTTTTTCTTTAAAGATGAAGCTGTGTCTTACGGGCATGCTCTCTTTAACAGTAGCTTCAATTTAATTTATTTTTATATTGTCAAAACATTTATTTTTATGTTAGTTATCGAAAAATGAAAAAATTTTCATGATTTGTGAGTTTGTCAATGTTGAGATAGTCATATTGTCTTGAAAATAAACAATAAAACAACATGTCAAGGTAGGAAACCTGAGCTTAAATTCTACTTGTGTAACGTATTAGGCATATGGATGTGAGCCACTGAACATCTATAAACCTTTCTTCCTTACGAAAAAACAAGAATCAGAATACACAACTCATCGCAATGTTTTCAGCATCAAATGACTCTACATATAAATGTATCTAAGCCTACACATTAGTTCTCCAAAATTCATTTGTCTGTTCATTCTTCCCTTCATTTATTTATTCACTTTTTCATTTCTACAGTGATAAGCAGAATGTCCACCTGGCACTAAGTTAAGACCAATATAAATACATTCAACATTTCACTTCAGTACCAAAATTCCAACATTTACAAAAGCCAGAATAAGAGCTGAAAAGGAATATTGATTAGATGTGAAAAAGGCAGAGCATTTGAAGCAGTTGTCTGAAGCATTTAATGCCTTTGGAACTGTTCCCCGATTCTGTATCAGTTATCCAAGACTGAAACCGGAAAGCTGTAAACAAAGAATAAATTTGCATAAGAATAGCTAGGGATTCTAATAAGTAGAGTAGAACACTTTCTTCAGTGTTCTCTCCATAAAAAAAAAAAAAATATGTGAGAGAAGATGTAGGTTAAATAGCTTGATTTAGCCATTCCCTTAAAGCATTATGTTGTATGCCATAAATACAGTCAATGTTTAATTGTCAATTAAAAAATAAAAAAGGAAGTATATAGAACATGTTCTATAAATAGGCAGAAATGACTATTAAAAGAAACTTCTTCATTTGGGTGATAACATGTGTGGATACATTAGGATACTTATATGTCCATGGGCACAAAATCTTTAATTGATATTTAATTGTTGACATCACTGAGCTAGTTTCCTTCAACTTCAACATCTTACTTAAGATATGAAAGTTCTGGAGACATTATACAGCTAATATAATGAAAATGAGGTCTAGATTTAAGGAAACTATAATAAATCTGTTTCTGCTATGGAATTTTACAAATATTTTGATTTATGTTACATTACCTTGGGAAAGCATATGTAGTTATACACTATGTAATTGAGGTATCATACATAACTAATTATATACATTTTAAGAACTGTGGAAAGTTAAAAGCCCTAAAATGAGAATAAAATAGTCAATTGCAAAGATTAAATTTCTACAAGATAAATATTAATACTTAGTAAATTTAGACATATTAGTTTATAAAAATGTATAATTATAAATGTATAAAATACATATAATATAATAAGGTATAGTTATGAATATGCCATGGTTATTCTTCCACACAGAATGTCCTATTGTTAAACTATTTAATAGCATAGGGCATTTCATTTTTTTGTGTTAAAAAATAGAGTGGTGATCCTTATACTTAAATGTTTTTGCTCACAAATTCATTACTTGTCTAGAATAAATATCTAAACTTAACTTCCCATGAGATTTTTAAATTATTGTTTGCAATATAGTTAAATATATGGATATATATTTATGCAATAAAATTTAATTCATAATAATGTATAAAAATGTTTTTACAGAATAAAAACTCAGTGTACTACATGTTATATAACTATTAAGGGGAAAAAAGTAAATGTTTTATTTTCATAATATGGATTGAAATATCTCTTAATTAAGTCAATACAATTTGTAATTATAATACTTTCAAGGCACTTATAATTTTTGACAGCTTGATTACATGAGAATTAGATACAGATGTCTTTTGTGACATCTTTTGTATAAAAGAATAATGCCAGATATTTTGTGTATATATTTTGCTACTATGATTTTCAAAAAATAACAATTAGAATGTTTATGTTCAATTTGAAATGTTTATATGCATTTTATTTTTCACAATGTGCCCTTGATTACATTTCTTATAAAATTGAAATAAATATATTTAGTTATCATGAAATTTGGGGATTAATTCTTCTTAATGGAGAGTTTAATACATTGAAGTCTGCGATGTGATTTCTTGTCTATATTTCACTGTGTTTCTTTCTATCCCTGTCTTTTATTGGATGAAATAAATTTCACACTTGTATTCATTTTAAAATTATATTTGTTTTTTAACTTTGCTTCTCTACTCTTTTCTAAACTATATATTCTTTAATGTTTCTATTTGTTGAGTTTCCATAAAAAACAACAAATATATGACAATAATATATTTTACATGTTCGTCTAATTATTAACTCAAGAATAAAATAGTATATGTTTACTTCCATATACAAAGGTGTATGTACATGCATAGGACGGACACTTTAGTTCATTTCAAATATAAACTCTAATATCTTCACTGTTGTTGAAGTAGTCCAGGATTTTAAATACTGTTTTATTGTTTCAAAAAGTTTTTTACTTTAAATGTTGTATATGTTCTTTAATAATTATTAATATGTGACATTGTCTTTACATCTATTCTTGTAAAAAGTAGTTTATTATATGGATAAATAGTCTCAGTTTCAACCTCACACTTTCTATATTTAACATTCTCATATTGGAGATTTCTTTATATTTGCACATTAGTATACGTCTCAAAAGAATATATGGATGTTATGTTTTTTATGATTGTTGTTTTTTGTTTGCTTCATATATTCTGTGTTACCTTTAACATGCAATAATATTTGTTTGGACGTGCCTATTTGCTTTATATGTGCAAAATCTTTTCTGGATATTGTGACTTTTGTCACAGTCTTTCTCCTTAATTCTCTGTAGGAATTATTTCATTTTCTTCTGGAAATTTATATGGTAAGATAACTCTGAGTCCGTTCATTTTTCTTACATGCTTTTTTCATTTTCTTTCTCCTTGACAATACCAATATATCAATGTTGACTTACATATAATTGTGCATGGTGAGTTTGTATCTCATGTTCTTATTTATCTTTATATCTTCAAATTAATATGTTTTTCATTCTAAAGAAAACTTTTTTGGATGTTGCTTCTTTTTCACTTCTGATTCCTGCATCCAGAATACCAATCATAACTTTATTGGCTTATCAATCTCTGTTCTCTATTATCATTAATTAATAATAATGATTTTTATCAGTTTACTGTCCTCTCCTATAGTTTTGTGGTTATTAGCAAGCTTGCCTTCTTCACTCTTTGATTAAATTGTGTACCATAACTTTTGTTCTGTATAATTTTAACACTTTAATACTAATATTGCTCTAATTCTTGGTTTCTAATGGTATTCATTTCTCACATCATTTTTTATGTTTGACTGTCACCATCTTTTCTTTATCGACTTTTGTCTTATGTTTCTGTCTTCCATCTTCTACATCATAAAAACATTAGTTATTGAATTTGATTGAAAATAAAATCACTTTCTCTGCTATTTATTTCATTTCTCACCATTATCATATTTTCACATGTAATTTTCTTTTACTTGTTCATATATGTTTCTTCCTTTGTGTCACAATAAATCATATATAAATTTAATAATTGTGTGTATGTGTGAAAAAGTTTTGAAAAATATTTAACATTTCCCTCACCTCAAAAAAAAAGGGGGGAAAGAAAATATTGCCTAATTCTCACATAAATTGGATTTAATTTTGACCAAAGTACACTATTTGAACAATAATTTTTAATTCAACTTTTTTTTTTTTTTTTTTTTTGAGACAGAGCCAAGCTGTCCCCCCTGGGTAGAGTGCTGTGGCATTACAGCTCACAGCAACCTCCAACTCCTGGGCTCAAGCGAGTCTCCTGCCTCCGCCTCCCAAGTAGCTGGGACCACAGGCGCCCGCCACAGCGCCCGGCTATTTTTTGGTTGCAGCCGTCATTGTTGTTTGGCGGGTCCGGGCTGGGGATTCGAACCTGCCACCTTAGGTGTACGTGGCTGGCGCCTTAGCCGGGTGAGCTATAGGCGCCGAGCCAATTCAACTTGTTAATATATTCTTTAGGATATTGCATCCTCATTTATAAGTGCAATATGTTTGTAATTTCCTTTTATAATAATATATTTTTTTCCAATTTTAATATCAGGTGTATCCAGTTGAAATAGAGTGATTTTGAAGTATTTCTTCTTTTTCTATTGTTTATAAGATTTGGCGTGATCTACTTTTTGAAATTATCTTCTATTTTAATTTATAAAAATAAATATTCTCTATTTTTTGAGACTTTGGAAAAAATAAAAAAATAGATAAAAAGAAAAAAGAAAAATATACAACATTACTTAAATATTGAGCATTACTTAAAGGTCACACACTATTAGACTATTTTTATTTTATTAATAATAATATTTAAAAAGAATATATTACTTGGTTAAAAACACAAACACAGGATATTAGTATATTACCAAAGAACTATAACTTAAACATAAAACAATTTGGAAAAAATTTAGAGGATGGTAATTAGGTAGATTAGGATTTATATCACGTCTCTACAAGTAACTGGCTGTGTGATTTTGATAACATCTGTGACTTTATCACATTATTTATGTGAAATAAAATGAACAATGACTTTTCTCTATGCTGTAAAGATCTAAAATAATATAAATGTATTTAAAGACGTGTCTGGCACCCTGTAAATTCTAAATCAATGGTAGATATAAAATTATTATTCTCAAAAACTATTGAAAATAAATGAACCACTCTGAAGTCTCAAGTACCACACTTTCATTTCCTTTTATTATATTTTTGCTCTTTTTATTATTTATTTTCTCTTTTCCAGTTCAATTAGATTCTTTCCAAGTATTCTGTTTTTTTAAAATTGTGATTGGTGCATGTATGACAGTTTGTATATTAAACAAATGCCTTGTAAATATCTTAATTTCTATTCATTTAAAAAACACTCTTACAACATCATTATTTCACAAGATAGATGATCACAAAATAGTGGGAAATTACTGATTTTAAAAATTATCATACTATCATATGAAACAAGAGCAGACAAAAAAATCAGCATCCCTGCCTTTATTAGCAGAATTTGCATCTTTAGAGAAATACTAGATTTTTAGCTTAACAGAGGCCACAGGACCTTCCTGCCACCCTTTACTCAGCGCAACCCATGTTAGATTGCACTTGACAGCTGATGGTGAGGATACAACCTTTTCTTGGGAGTTAAAGACACAAGGACTTAAATTCCTTCCCTTTATATATTCAGTATCATTGGAAGACATCTGATAAACGAGACAGGATTCTGAATTCCTTATGCAGGAAATGAAATCGGGCTGCTCAAGGAAGAACTCACTAATTAGCCATCACAGATGAGCTTGGACTGAAGCTCTGGATGAAACTGAACACTTATATTATCATGGGAGGAGACAAAGAATGGGGCTGCTCTCAAGTATAGCATATACCACAGAAAATAAACTTCTCTTGAACCGACTCACAAGTTATTTGGTGTGTTTGAGAATAATGGCTCTCTAGATGATGTAAAACAGAGCTGAAGCTTTGGGAACTTGGGCAGTGAGTGAGGTGGGAGCACCGTAGGAGAATCCAGGGCCCCAGATAAGACAAATGCCTCCCTTTCCCATATCCTTTCGTTTCTCAGGATAGATGTGAAAAGGAGAGATTCTCTCCCCATCTCCCAGTTGTATGAGGTCTGATAATTAAGTTTGCAAACTCTTCCTTAAAAAAAAAGTGTTACATACCTCTTGTTGCATAATGAAAGATTCCTTTTTATGTCAAAAAGGTTAGCGACATCATTTGGACTCATGATTTGGATTGACAAGATCCTTCTTGTCATGGTGATTGTCTGGCTTCATGTGTACTTTGACACTTTATTTCAGGGTGATACTGGTGTATCCATGTTTCATCACCAGTGATAACATAGCACAAAACATCATCTTGCCTTTACAAAAGGTCTTGGCAAACTTCAGCTCTCTTTTGCTTTTGTTCTGTGATGAGCTCCTTTGGGACTGCTTTTGCACAAACCTTTCTCATGAGAAGATTTTCAGTTAAGATTTTCCTATGTGTTTCTTTATCAATCTTTAATTGGTCTGCTATGATTCTAACAGTCAGTTGACAAATTTTGACATACAATTTAAAAAATGTTTGCTGTGTTTTCATCAGTTCTGTTCATTGCTGGCATTTCTGAATTCTTTTGATCAGTGATACTTTTTCTCCCCTCAGAAAAGTGTGAAATCCATTTGTACACTGCTGTTCACTTCACAGCATTATCCCCATAAGATTGGACTAACATAGCCTTGATTTCACTTCCACTCTTGCCAAATTTAATGAGAAATTTAATTTTTGTTCTTTTCTGTATTTAAAATTCTGACATTCTTGTAACAGCATACAAAAACACACAACAACAGTAAAAGGATGCCATTTACCAATACAACACCACACATTGACATGAACACATCTGCGAGATGCTGATATGCCAAGGTTATGTCCACTTACCTAGTTGTTTGTACAGTGTTGCCATCATAAGCTTATGGCAAGTTTTTGAACTTAATTGTCAGACCTTATAAATTTCTCCAAAAGTTTTGTCCCACCAGTAAACATCAGAAAATGTCTTTTGTGTTAACTTTACTTCTGGTAATGGTAGAGATGTTCCACTTTTCTCTATGAAATGTGCTTAGAATGGGAAATTCTGAGTAGACACTAGTACTGATCCTCTACAAACAAGTTAACAATGTTGTAGATGTGGCATTAGATACAAGCTTAGCGTGTCTCATACATCAACAGCTAATTGTCAGATTGATGATGTAGTGAAAAGAATCATTAATTTAAAAAACAGCTTCTAATGCTGGTTGTAATTTTTCCAGTCGTAAGCAATGCACATAAATTTCAGTGCCAATAAAGAGACTGAATTGATCGATCAGGAAATAAATATATGAGTAAGTACTGTAATGAGACTATCCATTGAGGGGTGACTCTGAGGGAAGAGAAAGACAATCTCAGAGCAGCAAGATGAGAACTCTGAGTTACAACAATTTAATTTATTGAAATAAAAAATAATATCTAACATGCTTTAAATTCTCCATATGGAGTCACCATTCTAAGTTTTTTTGGCAATGATTTTTAAACCTATTCTCACTCTTTTTTTGAGACGAGAATAAGAAGGTATATAAAGATGTTACTAGCTTGCTAAAATATTCAGTCTCTTAATCATCAAAGCTGGGATTTATGTGAGGGAGTCTGGCCTCTGAACCTGTTAGAGACTGAATTGTGTCCCTATAAAATTTCTGTGTTGAAATCCTACCTCAGTACCTGTATATACCTTGTACCTAATATAACTTGTATCTTTATGAGAAAAGGACACAGACACGCAGTGAGACCGTGTAAATACTCAGGGAGCAGAGGGCCAAACAGAGAACTGAAGGAGAAATCAGTACTGCTGACCCCTTATTTTCAGACTTCTAGCCTCCAGAACAATCCTTTTTTTTTTCTTTTCTTGTCTTTAAGCCATCCAATTTGTGGTTATTTTTTATGGCAGCTTCAAAATACCATACTTGCGACACTTCATCTGACTTTATTTGTATCCCGAACAAATGGAATTGAATATACAAATTATCCTGTCTATTCATCCATTCAGCGGATTCAACTAAGTATATAGTTAAAATGTAGGAGTGCATAAAGGAGTAAATGAATGCATTATCAGTAAAGAGTAAGTTGTGACATGCTGGCGAACCCAGGAGCCATGGGCAGCACATTCCCTGTACTGTTCTGCAGTGATGACGGCATGTTTTAGAATCAAACTACCTTTTGCCTGCAGGTGGGAAAGAGATACCCTGCTAATAGGTACAATCTATGCTACTCAGTGCAGAGAAGTTGGGCCAAAAAGACTGCATTTTGTATCATATCCACTCAGTGGCCATGTCACTGTAGCAAACTAGTTTAACTCTTGGTGTCAATTTTCCGATTTTTATATTAAATTAATGTTATTTTGAGGCTTATTTTGGGAAATTAGCAAGACAGTATCTATAAAGTGCAAAATTCTGTGCCCAATGCATAGTAAGTGTTGAATGAACATTTGCTACTGTTGGTGCTATTAATATGGTATTTGCAATAGTGCCTGACACACAATAAATACAGAATCATTGGTACATATTATTGTTATTACCACTGTTATTATAAAACAATAAAATGAGTGAAAAAAAGAATTCTGCTATTGAATAGGATATTGTGTATGAAATGGACTTTAGAAATTTTGTAAGCCGATTTCCTAATTTTTAGAAGTGACTTGAACCTTGGTGATTTGAAGTCCAAATCTTTTTTGCCCAAAGTCAGTCAAAAAATTAAGAGCTAGAACTTAGCTCCCATCTAACTTCCAGTCAAGCATCCATTTTACTAAATTATGCGGCTTTCTTAATGTGTGATGCTATTTTTTAATCTGGTAACTGCGAAAGCGTTGTTGATCTCATCCGTAACCATGTTTGGCTCATAAACACTATGCAAGCCATATTGTTTTGTTGAGTCTAACTGATCAGTTAAAACTGATCCTCTCAGAATGTATTAATTTATTAATTCAGATTTATTTTTCAAGTAACCAGATAATTTCTGACATGATAGAATATTATTTTCCTTTTATGAAGCAGATGCATTTTAATAATAAGAGATAGGTAGGAAAAACTCAATCTGTGGGAAGCTGAGGAGTTACAGTGCACAGAGTTCATGGCAACGATACAGTATGAGGTATTGGGACACCGGAGAAGAACTGAGATGTCTCAGACAGATCTACTTAAGATAAACTTTACCAAAGTCATATTTTCGAGATGGTTTGCCCATACTTATTTTTCCTAGAATAGGGCATCAGGGGAGTAGAATTTGGTAGGAGCTGCAATTATCTTCTTATGCATCAGTGCTGTGTTGTACCCCAGGCAAGACATGAGTACCAAAATTCTTAAAAACTTTAGCTCTAATTTGTTGGAATAAAATTATCCATGGGCCTCTTGTGTTTCTGCATTTCTGATTATACTGGAATCACCAAGACACCCCCCCCATATTCAGTAATTTGTTAGGAGGAATCACAAGACTGAGCATATACGTTTATTCACAGCTATAGTTTATTTCAGTGAATGGATGCAAAGCAAAATCAGCAAAGGGAAAAGAACTTAGAGTAAAACCAGAGAAAACAGTTGATACATTTCAACAATCCTATCCCAAGGGGGTCACACAGTACTCACTTAATTATTCCAGAAACTACTGATGACAAAGTATGGGAAGTGTGACTGTACACCAGGGCAAGGTTATTAGAGATTCATTGCCCAGAGAGTTTACTGGGACTGGTCAGGTGGCATCCTCTGCCTAGCACATACCAAAATTCCAGAATCCCAGAGAGAAAGCAGATGTTCAGCTTGTGCACATGATACTGGCGCAGCTAGCTGCTCTTACAATGTAAGGAAAGTTTTATATTAGCATAAGAAACTGTTCACCATTCATATTTTCAGATGGCACCTAAGGGCCAACTTTACAAGCAGACCTTTCGTGAGAGTCAAAAATAGCTTTGTTCTGAACCATCTTTTCACAGATGTTGATAGAGAAAAAAGCCTTTAAAGATTAAGATAGTGGATGCAGTGGGTCATACATGTAATCCTAGCACTCTGGGAGGCTAAGGTGGGTGTATTGCCTGAGCTCAGGAGTTTGAGATAATCCTGAGCCAGAGAGAGCCAGAGCAAAAGCTGTCTCTACTAAAAATACCCATGTATTGTTGCAGGCACCTGTTGTCTCAGGTACTTGGGTGGCTGAGGCAAGGGGATTGCTTGAGCTCAAGAGTTTGAGGTACCTGTGAGCCATGATGCCACAGTACTGCACCCAGGGCAAGAGAATGAGACTCTGTCAGAAAAGAAAGAAAGAAAGAGAGAAAGAGATAGAAAGGGAAAGAAAGAGAAAGCGAGAGAGAGAGAGAGAGAGAGAGAAAGGGAGAGAGAGAGAGGGAGGGAGAGAGGATAAAGAAAAGAAAGGAGAAGAGAGGAGAGAAGGAAGGAAGGAAGGAGGGAAGGAAGGAAGGAAGGAAGGAAGGAAGGAAGGAAGGAAGGAAGGAAGGAGAATAAGAAGAAAAAGTCTCCCTCAAGGGCAAAAGATTTAGAAAGTTTTCTTGTAAGCTATTCTAAAAGATTTGGGTTTCCTAGCATTGTGTATGTATCCTTAGCTATCATACAAACTCAGCATGTGTATAGAATTCACATGAACCATTTACTACCATGTCACCACCAAGGCATTTGGGGGGTAAGGAGAACCCATATGAATTTGAAATTCTTGCTTCTACTTTGCTGTGAGTAATAAAGTCTTGCTTCTGATTCATGAGCTTCAAGTCTTCTGTCAGCAATCACAGAACTGTGGTAGGCTAAATTGTTAGCTTGAAGTTAAGTAAATTTTAGCACCTTTTGGCTCTCGATGAGTCATATAGAGATTCTCTGGGGACCTGTGGGAAAGTGAAGTTAATTTCAGTGAGAGTTTTGGAGTCCACAGAACTAATCTGCTTGGTTGGAGGCTGGCCGCTGCAGGTGATCACAACCGAGGCATCTGCTATTTAATTATAGCAATGCAATTAATCACAAATATCCCACTATGGTCTAAATAGACAGCATACTGTTGAATTCAGCCAGTAACTTAAATGTTTAGGAAAATCTAAGGCAGAGCCTGAGTTGGGTCTGGAGGTTTTCTTTTCAGGTGTTAATCTATTGGGCTTTATTTAAATCCTAAGGATAAATGAAGCTTTAGAATTCTTATCCTGCTAATTGTGCTCTTGAAACTATGTGGTTGTGTGTTTTGAGATTTGGCTTAGTTGGTTTTTTAAATAAAAACTTTTGCAAATAAAAATTACAACTTCTTTGCCATTTTCTTGAAATATAATATAAATTCAGTAAACTACTCAAATTTAAGATGGATGAATTTTGTCAATTTTATGCACTCATTTAATTACCCCCCAAAATGAGATAGAGAATTGAATCATTCAGTATAGTTACCACCAGACATATGTGCATATGCAGCTACTTAAGCTTAAAATTTAATTAATTAAAATGTTCATAAAAATTAAAATTTACTTCCTTAATCACATGTACCACACTTAAGTTCTTAATGCTACTTGTCAGTTGTAGTAACCCCTGACACCGCTATTGGATGTATTAGATGGCATATACTTAGAATTTCACAGGACCTGATAGAAATGTCCTTTTTAAAATTAAGAGCCAAGAATATTACTGTTCTAAATTTCTTAAATATTCCAAATATGGTGGTCAGAAGGTAAGAGTGTTTGTTTGCTACATCTAGTCATTTTCTCTGTACATTTTGCTAGTGAAGTCATTCACTTCTCATATAACAACAAAAAAAAACCCCACAATCTGTAATTTCATCTGTGGGTACTGTTGGGGATAAGTTGCATGGCTCCTTAAACATAAATGACTATTAACCACCCTCCCCCAAAGAAAAGTGAACACAAACATGACATCAGAAAATCTCTGTAGATTTGATCTAATATAAATATTCAACAAATATTCAACATTATAAATATTGACACTTTTCCCTTGCCACATATATTCAATTAAAAACAGAGAGATTCCAACATGCAGGTGTAATGGGCAGTCATGTTACCTCAGATGCTAAAAGTTACTTGGACTTGGGTTTGAATGAGATCCGCAGAAGTCCAAACTAATGCTACATCTCTATTATCCACTCTCTCCGTCCTCATTACGCACACAGACACATGTAGGAACACACCATAAACACACAGACACACACGTTTATGTAGACATCCATGCACACTGATACAACCCCACATTGCTCAACTAATAGAATGGTTCTTAACTTTCCGTAATCCCTCCCCAGTTGTTCTAGCCTACAAGGTAGTTTCACCGTAATAACAATAAATAGCTAGGCCATATTTTAAACATCTAGTTCAGAAATTCTCAGGCTTCAAGATTTTCTTATTGCCTGTTTTAAGACCAAACAAAGCGAAGAGTTCTTAGTCTTAAAAGTGTGCCGTATCAGAAGCCATCTACCTCTGGGGTCTGAATACTAATGCCTCCCGGTGAGGACTCGGATACACATCTTGATTCCAATTTTTAGTGATGAAGAGTAGTTATGGTTACAAAGAATGTGGGATTTCTGGGTTTTGAGTTATACAGTAGAACTCCATCTAAAGACTATAAAGAGATTTCCAGCTCTGCTCTTCCGCAACTGAAAAGCCTGGGTGTATTTAGAGTGAGTTTCCTTTCTCTGGAAGAATTCAAGCAGAAACTGCACAGCCGCTGCACCGAAACCTTTTAGAAGACATCAATCCACAGGCAGCCAGATAAATGCGATGCCCTCTGGGGTCACTGCCAAACCATGGTTTCCATAATTCTACCAATTTCTCCTTATTGTAAAATCTCAGCATTATATCAAAACAAAGCATCTTCTAACATGTTTGCTTTTCCTAATCATTTTTGGAACAGGTGTGTATGTACAAACAAATAAATATATATATATATACACACACACACTTACATAATGTTAAAATGAAGCAAAGACAAGGATAATCAGTTGTTATTTATGTATGAATTTTCTAACTATTTGAGTCTAAAATACTTTTTTGGAATTGTCTAGCTATGTTTTTCAAGAATATAATTTTCAAGTTAAAGTAAGCGAACTGAATTATTTGAGAGCAAGTAAATATTCCAAGAGTTTAGATCTTTACACCTTATTTTCACATAAGGGAAATATATTAACACCTCCATTGTGCTCAGAATAAGCAAAAGTAGTTGTACCTCCAATGAGTTCAGTTAATGAACTAATTAGGAAAGACCTTTTAGTTTTTGAAATTCTAAGCTTTGTGAGGGTCAAGTAAAGAAGAAGTTTTTGAGAAAAGTGAAATAAAAGGGATTTCTCACAGACGGCAGTGAAGATGAACTAGATCAAACAAGAAAAGGCATGAAAATAGAAAGGCAGGGACAAGCGTAATTGGATTTTGTAATAGGATTGCAGAGACAGATTCACATCCAAAATCATAAGAACTCTTCTGTCGTCCCCAGTCACTCATTAGCAAGAGATATAGTATAGGAAACGTATCTGCAAATATGCACACCTTTTTAATTAATAAAGAATATTCACATTTTAAAATTTCAAAGCAAGGAAAATTGTAGACAAATCATGAGTTTCTACGTAGAGATCAAAAAGCTGCTTTTATGAATAAATTCAAGAAAACTGAGAATATATTGTTCTTATGCGTATAATGTAGCGCTGAGCAAGACATGGAGTTTTTATTGTTACTCCATTGTTATTTTGAAAGCATTTAGAGAAAAAAAAAATGCCAGCCTGATTCTCTTTTTGCAGGACTCAAACGTCAATCTTGCTCAGACTATCTTAATTCTTACTCATTTTGTCTATACCTTCTCATTGCATTCCTGGGGTACATGATTTTGCAGTTGTCTTTATGACACTTTCTATATGTATTTTATCTCCTCCTAAAGATAATAAACTGCCAAAAGTCATGACGTTGTGTGTTAACCTTTCCATTTCCTATTTATTCCTCAAAAATTATTACAATTTTATTTCCATTTCAGTATTGTATAACTACATTATTAAACCAACTAACAGTATTCTATTTTTTACTTTCAAAATATAATCTTCAGTTAATGACACACATTTAAACACATACAACTATCTACATACACATATTAGATTCATTAATGATTGGTAAGTAGCATGATCTTGCTATTATAAGGCAAAGAAAACATAAGGAATAATTAATCTCTTGTTACAGTGAAAACTTCTCAAAGCCAAACACTATTTGTTTTCATCTCTTCACAGAAATTACCGTGGCATGCTAATATTTGTTGAATTTAATCAGTGTAATTGCAGAATTAATGAATGGCTGTGAGAACTAGGCAATAGACTATAATTTTTTAAATTGCAAAAGTATATGGTTCATAAATCTTTCAAATAATTCCATTCATTCTCTTTTCCTAATTATTTATTTCTGTAAGTGCCAGCCATAGGACCTTCACTATATTCTAGTCTAAAATGAAGGGCATGGGTAAGATATAAAATAGGCCATCCCTAGGGTTCCGCTTTGTGGTTGTCCATACATTTAACATTCATTCTGATTATTTGCATCTGCTCATCAGAAGTTATCATGGATAGATGTAATTTAATAAACTTCCATGGTTTTTAACTAGTTCCTTCTGGAATCTAAGAACCTTGAAACCTCTTTTCATTTTATGGCTTTTGTAGAACTATGTACTATAAAGTATACGCTAATCAAAATATAATTGGTGTATCCTACTCAACTTAGTAAATCGAATATAAATTTAATACACATGTGTCTGCTATGCCACAGTAGAGGAGTGGCCACTATTTACATTTTACAATACAATGTTTCCTACCACTGTTTGGACGTGTGTGTTGTATTTTGAAATGAAACACCATTAAATTCTCTCCAAAAGACCTTAGTAGTTTAAACTTCAAGGATATGCATTTCTTTTTTTTTTTGAGACAGAGCCTCAAGCTGTCCCCCTGGGTAGAGTGCCATGGCATCACAGCTCACAGCAACCTCCAACTCCTGGGCTCAAGTGAGTCTCCTGCCTCAGCCTCCCAAGTAGCTGGGAAAACAGGCGCCCACCACAACACCTGGCCATTTTTTGGTTGCAGTCATCATTGTTGTTTGGCAGGCCCGGGCTGGATTCAAACCTGCCACCTTAGGTGTATGTGGCTGGCACCTTAGCCAATTGAGCCACAGGCACTGAGCCAAGGATGTGCATTTCAATGTTCGTTTTTATTTACTATATGTTTGTGTTTATATACTTAGACTTTTTTTTTTTCAGCTTTTGGCCAGGGTGGGGTTTGAACATGCCACCTCTGGTATATGGGGCTGGCGCCCTACTCCTTTGAGCCACAGATGCTGCCCTACTTAGTCATTTTAATAAAGCTTTTGTAAATAATTTTATATGTTCATATGAATGCTGATCCTGGTTTGCATTTCAAATCTCCTGCATCCTAACCCAGTCCAGCACACAGATAAGCCAGGCTTGTGATTGTAACATACAATCACAAAAGGAGGCTTTTTTTATGTAAAAAAAAAAAGGCTAATAATTCTTATTATGTGAGATGCTTCATTTATAAAGTATCTTTAAAGTTAATAATATTATAGAAAATTGTGTAAATAGAATTTTATTTTGCCAAGTGTCTTGTGCCTGGAAGTAAAATAGCAATATCTTTTTATATTCACAATTGGATTCATGAAAAAGAAGAAATAATAAAAGGAAATGCCAAAAATTCAATAATTTCTTCAAACTAAAAATACACATCTCTGCATGGCAGACTTTTTCAATAACAGATCTCTGAAAATATAATCCTCTTCACTCTGTCAATGAGTTATTAAGAAACAGAAATGCCTGAATTACTCTAAGAACTTGAAATTCATCTTTTTTATATATCTCAATTTACTAGTCCCATAAAAATGCAAATTGGAAGTATATTTTAAAGCAAATATTGATAAATATTTTCGAGTATTGTCACACATTTATTTGTGAGGGTTTTGCTTTTATGTTGTGATCATATTTCGTTTTTGACTTCAGTGGACCTGTAGAGGATGTGTATGGGGTTGCCTCATACTTTTTAGTGTATCTCAGAACTGACACCGATTTGTTAAGTTATGTATGAAATAATGGTGGATGGTATGAAATAATGACATTAGCGGGCGGCGCCTGTGGCTCAAAGGAGTAGGGCGCAGGCCCCATTTGCTGGAGGTAGAGGGTTCAAACCCAGCTTCGGCCAAAAACTGCAAAAAAAAAATAAAAAAGAAAGAAAGAAAGAATGACATTAGCAAGCTATACTGATATTCATATTTTTAACTTCTGAACAGAAGTCACACAGTGTTATTTTTGAAGCATTCAAGAATGACCAAGTTGTGAAGAGAAGAAACAGCTGAATTAATTAAAATATCAATGGCTACCTATGGTTCTTAACCACCCAGATGGAACAACAAAGCCAGGAACTTAGAATGTCTCATTCTAAGAGTATGTCACAGGACAATTCTAGATTAGTAAACCAAAAGATCTATGATTTTTTTTCACATGCTTGTTTGCTAATATGTATATTATCTTCAGTGAGGCATCTTTTTTCAATTTTTGGCTCTTTTTTTTTTTTGATTAGGTCATCTGTTTTCTTATTGTACTATTTTATGAGTTCTGTGTATGTTTTGGATATGTCATTTATCTTCGGATATGTTTTTTGCAAATATCTTCATTTTATAAAACATATGGCTAGGCTCAGCACCCGTAGCACAGTGGTTATGGCGTCAGCCACTGCACAGAGGCTGGCGGGTTTAAACCCCTCTTGAGCCAGCTAAACAAGGACAACTGCAACAGAAATGGCTAGCTGTGTGGCAGTTGCCTGTGGTCTAAGACGTCCCACTTTTGGCGGGACAGTCCTGATTTTTAACAATTTGTCCTGAGTCCGGCAGCGTTTTTAAAAAAGTCCCGATTTTTGGAAAGAATGTACCACAAGCTAGGGAATGGCGGGACAACAGGAAGGGAACATAGGGTTTTGGCTGCTTGAAGAGGTTAATGTAACTCCATTTGGGAATGAAGAGGTTAATGTAACTTTATTTGGAAATGAAAAGGCTAGTGTAAACTCTCTACTCCCCTCCTGGGCAAGGTCACCCAGGTGGACCAGAGCCCTACTTCTTTGAGCTATGGGCTCCACCCTATACATATATATTTTTTAATGTATTATATTTGTAAATTGTACTTAGGTTGATATTTAAAATATATATATTACAATGCTATTTTTGCATTCTATGAAAATTTTTGTTGCTCCATATAGACCAAATTTTTGGATTCTTTTTTTTTTTAATTTCTTATAGTAAACTATGTACATTAATACAATCATGGGGTACAGTGTGCTGTTTTCATATACATTTTGAAATACTCTCATCAAATTGGTTAACATAACCTTCATGTCATTTTCTTAGTTATTGGTTAAGACATTCATATTCTCCTTATAGAAAGACATTCATATTCTGCTTAATGTACTTGGTATACATACACCATGGAATACTATGCAGCCTTAACGAAAGATGGAGACTTTATCTCCTTCATGTTTATCTGGATGGAATTAGAAAATGTTCTTCTTAGCAAAGTATCTCAGGAATGGAAGAAAAAGTATCCAATGTACATAGACCAAATTTTTAATTAAGAACCCCTGCATCCTGCCCCCCCCCGCCCCCGTCAATGGTGTCCTGCTTTACCAATGTTAAAATCTGGTCACCTTACTGTAGTCCCAGCTGCTTGGGAGGCTGCTTAAGCCCAAGAGTTTGAGGTTGCTGTGAGCTATGATGCTACAGCACTCTATCCAGGTAGATATAGTGAGACTCTGTCTCAAAACAAAAACAAAAACATATGGCTAGCCCTTTCATTCTCTTAAAGTGTATTATGCAGAGCAGGAGTTTTTAACTGTAATGAAGTCTCATTTATCAATAGACACATGCCTCATTTTATCACACTTCACTTTCCTGTGCTTCACACTTGTGTTTTTTACAAATTAAAGGTCTGTGAAAAGAGCCAGCATTTCAGCCGCACACAGGCCCCTCAGGTATCTATGTCACATTTTCATGATTCAAATATTTTCATTATTATTGCATTTGTTATGCTGATCTGTATTCAATAATCTTTGATGTTGCTAGTGTAATTGTTTTGTGGCACCATAATTAACCCCATATAAACTTAATAACTACTGTGTGTGTCTCACTGCTCCACCGACTGGCCATTTTCCCCTCTCTTTCTGTCATTGGGGCCAATCCCCTAAGACATGGTAATATTGAAATTAGGCCAATTAACCCTACGGTCTCTAATTGGTCAAGTGAAAGGAAGAGTCGCACATTTCTCACTTTAAATCAAAAGGTAGAAGGGTTTAAGCTGAGGGAGGAAGCATAGCAAAGCCTAGAGATGTGGAGCAAAGCCTCTCGTAACAGTTAGCCAAACTGTGAATGCCAAGGAAAAATTCCTTAAGGACATTGAGCCTTTTTTAGTAATAAAGTATTTTAAGTTAAAGTATAGCCATTTTCTTAATACAGAACAGGCTACAGTTTAGTAAATATGCACTGGATAGGCTGGATGGGGTGTCTCTTGCCTATAATCCCAGCACTTGGGAGACCGAGGCAGGTGGATTCCTTGAGCTCACAAGTTTGAGACCAGCCTGAGCCAGAGCGACACTTCATCTCTAAAATAGCTGGGCATTGTGATGGACACCTATAGTCCAAGCTACTTGGGAGGCTGAGGCAAGAGAATCAGTTAAGCCCAGGAGTCTGAGGTTGTTGTGAGCTGTGAAACCACAGCACTCTACCAAGGGTGACAAAGTGACATTGTCTCAAAAGAAAAAAATGCACTGGACAAGCAAAAACCTTGTGTGACTCACTTATTGTGATATATGCTTTGTTGTGGTTGTTTGGAACCAAACCCACGATATCTTTTGAGTTCTGCCTATAGTTTATCTCATGATGTTTTTTTGTTGTAATGTTTAAAACTCTTTAATGACCCCAGATTTTCTCCTAGAAGCTTTATAGTTTTGCATTTTACATTTAAGCCCATGATTTATTTTGAGTTAGTTTTTGTGAAAAGTGTGCAGATTTAATTTTTGGTTCATTTCTGCATTGGATATTGAGTTGTTTTTTAGTATCATTCTTTGAGAGGTCTGTAATTTCTCTATTAAATAGCCTTTGCCTGGTAAAACCCACGTCAATCAGGGTGTGACAAGGAGATTCCCTGGGGGGCAGACTTCTGTTAAGGACGACAGAAAGCTCTGCTGTATTTCAGTCATTTCTCCAGCAGCAATTTTCCAAGTGGTGAAGTACCTGGAGAATAGTGGCAGCTACTTTTTTTCAAGGAGCAGTTTATTTCAAGAGGAAGACAGGCAAGGCGGGGCTGTGCACACTGAGTTCTCACTCCCATACTCATAACCACATATGACTTCACAGCCCTTTGGGGCAAAGCAGCTAATGGTACACTCAGAACATAGGTACATGCTGAAGAAAACTCTGTCCTTATGGAAACCAGTGGAGTGGGGGAAAGCCTTCCAACTCTAATAACAGAGTTTAATAACTTTTAACATACTGAGCCTTTATCAAGCCAGTGTTCACAGAGACTTCCTAATGGTCTCCAAGACCTCTCTGATCTCCTTAACTTTGTAGATCTGCTAAGGTCACTCAGCAGAACTAGCAAGTTCAGAACCGAGTCAAAGGGAAAGCAAATTAAAGGGGGAGTAAAGATAATGCTGTCAGGACTCCAGTGTAGGCCAGGCACGGTGGCTCATGCCTGCAATCCTAGCACTCCGGGAAACCAAGGCATGTGGATCACCTGACTTCAGGAGTTGGAGACCAGGCTAAGCAAGAGCGAGACCTGGTCTCTAAAAATAGCCGGGCATTGTGGCATTGTGAACCTGTAGTCCCAGTTACTCAGGAGGCTGAGGCAAAAGGATCACTTGAGCCCAGGAGTTTGAGGTGGCTGTGAGCTGTGACGCCATACTGAGGATGACAAAGTGAGACTCTATCAAAAAATAAAAATTTTTGTTAAGATATTTATATTTGACCTTTAGACAAATTCACATGTACCCTAATAGGATAAATCATAGCCAGTTGGATGAGAGTTTTTCAAACTGTATATGGAAGCAACACACTGTATCCTATGATAGAATTAATGTACATAATTATGATCTAATAAAAAAAATTTAAAAAAATAAATAAAAATTTTTAAAAAGTCTCTCTAGTACAACAGAGGAAAAGCAAAGTTTATTCAAGCACAGAGAAAAAAAAAGTCACCAGCACAGACATTCTTTCTTCCCTAATCAGTTAGGGTCGTACTTTGACTTGCCGACTCCAATATGCTTACAATCTAAATATATCTCTCAAAGAAGTCTGCCACCAAGTGCAGACGATTTTTTATTATTCTGCATGGAGTATTGTTTTCTCCCTTCATTTCTTCCAACATTTTTAACAGGAGGGTTGACCTAACATTTTAGATATTCAGCTCCTTGTAAGTGTTTACATGGAAACATCCGGCCTTATATCCAAATGGCAATAATTGTGTGCACCTGAGTAGCAGCTGTGCTCACAGAATGATTTGAGTACTGTCCATTTTGCCAGTTTTCACCTATTACCCAGGATGTTTATAATGCTCTTTCACAAGACCTGTGTCATCCATGTATATATCTGTCCCCTATAGGCATGTGGGCTTGTAGTCATTGCTCTAAAGAGAACCAACTTTGTCACTCCTATCTCATCAAGAGCTAACATGTGGAACTCGTTTGGGTTTAAAAGGCCAGAAGACCCGATCTGGGAAGTCCAACCTCAGGGTGCCGGCATCTGGGGAGGGCCAGCCTGCTGTGTCATCCCAGTGTGGGAGGCAGCAGGATGAGAGAGGGTAAAAGAGAGCAGGAGAAGGCTAAACTGATTTTAAATCCACTCTCACAATGATAACGTGAAAACAGAGCCCCGGTGACCTCCTCACCTCCTAAAAGTTCCACCACTCAACGCTATTGCATTGGTGAGTAAGTTTTCAATACATGAACTTTGGGGGACTTACCAAAATCATTGCACCATCCAATAGGCCTAGTCCATTTCTTTAATAACCTATTCCTTTTTCTGATTTTTATTCTAAGTTTGACCACAAACACACTTGTGCCTATATGCCATATCGGTGAAGAATTTATCTCATATATTGTAAAGGCAAGGGGAAGTTGCCTGAAAGAGCAACTCACAATTATAGCAGATTAATAAGAGAAATAAATGTTTATTTCCAAATACCATGTGCATAGGAGAATCACAAGAATGATTGCCCAGTGTCTCAGTGATGGTCAGATAGACACCTTTATACAGTGTGCTTTTTAGGGTAGGGTGGGTTTGCAGTATAGGTGCAACAAGGAGTTCTAGGAAGATAAATAGATAGGGAAAGAAATTGACTTATAAATTAACCTCAGACACTGACTTGTGTTTTAAATGATTTGGGCCAGGTCTGCTAATGTTCAGACCTGGCCCAAATGGGCCAGTAATATAATTGAGAACACAGAGAGAAAGGAATCCAGTTACTCACTTTGATCTTTTTGTCAGAGCATGCAGAGAGAGGGAAAGCCCCTTCCAAGGTTTTCTGATTTTCAATGGCCTTTAATTCAAAGTTTTCTTTGAAGCAAATAGCCATATTTTTGAGTGAAATTTCTTTAATCTCTAAGTCAGTTTAGTTGGAACTCTTAAAACCAAGATGTAGAGATGAAAGGACAGTGATGCCTCCATCATCCAACTGCACCAGGGCTACGGTCCCCTTCCCTCTACCTAGACCCGATAGGCCACTCTGGTTTCCTACTATAATGCATCTTCTATCGCAGAGGTAGGAACACGGGACTGTGATGTTAAAAAAGCTAAGTGCCTTGTCAAAAAGGAAGAGCCAGGGCAGATGGGAAGCCAAAGAAATAAAGTCTAATGAGAATAAAAAAAATTTGGCCATTACTAATAATCAGGAACTTTTTATAAGTATGAAATTATTCTGGCAGAGAGAAAGTTACGTGTTTAAATTGGTACCTTTTCTTTTCATTATAGCTAATACCCGGAAAAAAAGAGGCAAGAGCAGACTTATCCATGAACAATACCAGATTATCTTAAAATTAAATTTTTAATCTTTTCTACGTTGGAACGGCTTCCTTCTTTTCTTCTTTCTGTGAAGGTAATGATCATTTCGTTTGCCAATATTGCTTGCTCGTACATTAACTCTTAAGTGACACCTGCCTTCGGTTACTGGGTTTCCTTGTGAATATTTGTTGAACATAAGATGACATTTATATGAATTTTCTCCAAAGTTCTTTTTAATAAAGAAGGTGTCTGAAGGGGGTATTGCTGAAGCATTGACTCAGTAATCCTCGAGGTTTCTTTAGGCTCTGGCTCTTGGTAAACATAACATTTCTCAATACAGAAGAGACTTTTCCTAATAATGCTGTAAAATCAAACTACTTTCTTATGAACCAAGAAAAACAAAGGGTTGAGGAGAGGTAAAAAGAGCATTTTCTAGTTCTGTAAGTGAGTTGAATTGTACAATAGTATTTTTTCCCACAGTGGGTGAGGGTCAGAGGTAAGAGGTGCCAAATCCAAAAGCCTGGGGCTGCCAGGAGGATCTGCCCACTAAGGGCCCCACTGAGGGAGACAGGAAGGTCTCAACAGAAGGCCCTGGCCATTTTTTGGAACAGAGGCAGGGAAGGGATAGGGGAGGAGCAAGGAAAGAAATAGAAATGGGACAGTACAGCCTCCCTAGGAATGTAGATATGAATAAGGGCCTGAGTCCCGGCCTGTAATCTAGAGTCTAGAGACTGCAATGGCTGTGCACCAGATCCAGTGTGTGGAGAGGGCAGTTTTCCTGTGATATTTGTCCTGCTAACACTTTGGAGACAAACCATTTTTTTCCATCTCTGTGGTTTTGTCCATGCTATTCCTTCTGCTCAGAGATCCCTTTGTCTTCTCCTGCAGAATCCATCTCCTTATCCATTTTTCAGACTCATATTTATCTCAACAATATTCAAATCTTTTCTGGAACATCTACGTAAAACCTAGCCTAAGAAAAAGGGTCCCTTGCCCTAGAACCCATGTTTCAGTGAATCCCAGCTGTCCTTTCCTGCAGCCCCTGGCTTGTCCAGTGTACCAAGAAGTACAGAATGATCTGATCAAACATCTTGATCTGATCAATCATCTGCATACCCCAAGCAATGGCAAGTAGACAGGGGTAACTTTTGAGGATGGTGATGGGTGGAAGGTGAATAGGGTGGGTGGGCTGTGCAGGGATCTTTGCTGTGTAGATTTAGCCTGTGGTAGTAATAGAAAAGGAGCTTTTGACTTTGGAAGCTCAGGTGCTTTTGTGGCTGACCAAGTTCTCAAAAAGAACTTACTGACTTACTGAAATTCAAGGAATGTAAATAGCCTTGTACACCAGCTTTCCATATGTTATACAGGTCCTTGTTTTTGACAGCAGAAATCTAAAACATACTTAGTATAAAAATTTTTTAGCTTGGTTTATAACAAATATTTGCATTTCTGCATGAGCTTTAGGATTGGGTTTGTGTTTGTAACATTTCTGCCACAGGCGTTTTATATGCAATCTCTAAATGCAACTATTTTTTTCCCTGTGGTTTCATAACACTTTATATGTACTCCTTTTATCACATGTGGCATATTAGTTATTCATCTTCACAGGTGTTTCTTGTATTGGGCTAAGACTTACCTGAGAGAAATGTTCTTTTCATTGCTGCTCCCTTTTCTGCTTAAATTAATTGAGCCACATATAAAAATACAAATTCAGGCTCAGAGAATTTCTTCAGTCTTTACGTTTCTGGATCTCTTCATTCAATAGTTCCCTCGTTTTTCCAACTTTCTAACTTCACACATTACCTACTCTTCTTATTTTAATCTATTTAGAGTTTTAAGTTGATTCCTGAATGTCTCCCTCGTTACTGAGGTTAAAACAGGATGATGTGTTCTTTCTGGATATTTTTCCCAAGCTCTACATTCCACAAATGAAAGAAATCCTTGTTAGGCTAAAGCTTTCAAGCAAGCAGGGTCAGATCCTCAGCCAGTGTAGTTCTCCAGGGAGATGAGACAAGAAGTAATAGGATAATACTCACAATGATTACGCTAATAATGGAGCGAGGTCAAGTCTCAGCATCACCCGCCATAGTTTGTGCTGTTCATAGTTAACCCACAAAGTCGAAACCATTATTTCCCAACTGAAGTTGATGACATGTAAAAATTAAACTAAGTTTCTTAAGTGCATATATCATGTATTATATGCATAACATATCTAGAATCGATACCTGTGTGGGTATATATACACATATATAATACTTATATAAATAGTATTAAAAATGAATGGATACTTTCTGGGCAGCCTTTCTGTAGATAGACAGATAGACAGAATATATGTATATATAGTCCTCTAAACTCTTACCCTCTTCTATATTTCTTTTGCTTATAATTATATTTTTAGGGTCATTATCTATTGAAATGCTTCATACAAAATTCGAGTTAATAAAGGTCTGTTAAATTCTCAAATGAACAAATGGATGAAAATGATGGATGAATGGATGAATAAATAGGTAGTGAATTTATAGTTAGGAATAATCATTCTAAAAAGGTCACGTGTAGAGGTTTAAAGTTTCGACTAGATAATGAAAGTCTTTACCGTGAATGTAAATTCAAATCTACCAAATGGCAAACAGAAACATTTAAATTTCTTCACTAATTAATATAAATGCTTTTCTTCCTCCTGGAAATCATTCAAAGAAGAGATAACAGTTATATTAGCAGAGGCTTTAGTGTTTATACCTCCAATGTTTCCTTAAAATGCAGATCCCTGGGCTCCGACCAGGTATTCTGCTGAGATGGTAGGACTATAGGGCATGGATTTACACCAGAGGATTCTGGTTTAAAATGTCGTGAACTACACTTAGAGAATCTATCACTGAAAAATTTGGCTCAGTATTTTTTGTTTGTCCTATCCTTAGAGAGATGGGGAAACAATAATTTAATTCTTAATTAAGTTTTACTAGAATAGTCCATTTACAGTGCTTTACTCCATGTCCCAACTTCAATTCCAGGTGTCTCGTGGTGTCCTAAGCCACTTAAATGAAGGCTATTTCACCACAGGGCAGCATCACTGTACTGTACACCCTCTGGCTGCAGCTCATGGTAGTTCTCACTCGGCAGCAGCAAGAAAAGAGCTGGCGAGGACAGAACTGGACAAATGGGGCGTGGGCGCTGGTAAACTTTCTGCCTTACCTTGGCAGAAAGTTTCTCTTTCTCTTTCTCTTTCTCTTCTTCCACCTCCTGTTTATTTCTTTTTACTTTAGTACTTTTCATCTTATTATGGGAGTAGAAAAACACTCTCTATAAATTTTTGTTTCAGTCTACCTGCGATATAAACCATAGGTTTTAAAATTCAATACACAAGTATTTGCAGTCTTTGCTTCCTGGAGCAATAGTGGATGACTTTAATTTTACAGTCTAGGACAAGTGAAGACACTCAGAACACAAACAAAGATGTTTACTAAAGGGAAATGGCAACCCTTAAATAAAACACTCTGAGTATGTAGAAACTAATTTCATAGTAAGTATCATCATCCCCCGGATTCTAAAAGAATCCAGCCGTGAGCATAGAAAGAGTAGGTTACGTGCAAAAGGAAGAACAGTGGAAAGCAATGATTCATTGGCTTTGGCCAGATGACTACAGTTCTCGCCAAAATACTTACATACCAAAACAATACTTACATACCAATTAATACTTACATACCAAACAAACTAAAAAACTGTAGATATGAATAAGAACATGATTGTTTTACATAGGTAATAACTACCGAACGTTCTGCCAATTAACTTTTATAATTTTTGACAATTTATTTCTTCTATGTCATGTCTGAACAACTGTGCTTATATTCCATGGAAGATACTGGGAGCGTGTGTTTAAATGGGGTATATCTTTAACCTATATTAACCACTGTTGCCTTCCAAAGGCCCTTTAAATTGACAAAGAATATGTTTTTGAAGGAAATATATTCAAAGTAGAAAAGAAAAGGGGAAGTAACAACAGCAGCATTAGAGAAACTGATAAATGGAAAGGTAGTAGCTGATTTAGTAGGGTCAGAAACGGAAGCTGATAGTGGAGAAATCCCCACTTGCAAGCTAACTTACCTGCACAATCCAGAAAGGCTCAATAAAGACACCAAATAGCCCTGACAGCACCAGTGGAAAGGAGAGGCCTTAACCTACCATCCACCCCTCTGTCCACCACCAGAGCAAAGAGATGCCCTTTCCCCAATTTCCTTTCAGGAGATTGGTGAGATTCTCCCCTTGGTCATGAGATTGGAGAATTGTCTCAGGGAAATTTTAAAGAATCTATAAAATTTGAAAATCAGAGGTCCTCCAACAGGGGTGTTTTCAAATTAGTATGCCACCCTGCTTTCAAGAAACCTCTGTCATATACCCAGAGTTTCCAATTCGCTTTTCAGTGCTTCATTTGTAAATAGCCTGAACAAAAATAGTTGTGGTATGAAAGACAGAGGCCAAACCAACAAAAAAGAGGTATTTAAAACAAACAAGGGGCTCAGTACCTGTAGCTCAAGCAGCTAAGCCGCCAGCCACATATACCAGAGCTGAATGGTTCGAATCCAGCCTGGGCCTGCCAAACAACAATGACAACTACAACCAAAACATAGCCAGGCATTGTAGTGAACACCTGTAGTCCCAGCTACTTGGGAGGCTGAGGCAAGAGAATTGCTTAAGCCCGGGAGATGGAGGTTGCTGTGAGCTGTGATGCCACAGCACTGTATGAAGGGTGACAGCTTGAGGCTCTGTCTCAAAATAAATAAATAAATAAAATAAATAAATAAATAAAACAAGGTTAATTCAGAATAATTTAAGAATAAGAAAAAAACTTTAGTAACAATAAAAACATAATAAATATCCAGTTATATCTATTTTTAAAAGAAAATTCAGGTGTCCAAAAATGAAAAGTAAGTAACAGAACCTAGTTACCATTCCTGCAGTATACGGTGCTAGATCCGTAGATAATATTAGTATATAAATATAACATAAGTTTAGTAGATGATATTTGTATCTGAATTAAAAAAGAAAAAACTTTCCAAACTCATTGCAAGCATACCCTCCATAAATAGGGACAGACAGAAGAACTAGGTTAGAGCTAAATGAGTCGAGGATGGTTACTGCTGTGGAGTGGAAATCAAGGACTGGGAAAGTGAAGAGAGAGGAATGGGCAGGAAACTATTGACATTTAAAACATGTCTGTGCATGACTTAATTAATAGGTAATGTTACATAACAAAAGACTTTATTGCTATCTGAGAAACTAAACATCTGCACACACGGTGTGTGTTACATGAAATTGTTCTCTGAAACCATTCATGCTGCCATAACAAAGCAACTGAGACTGGGTGATTTGTAAAACAGTACCAGTCTAATTCTTATGGCTCTGGAGGCTGGAAAGTCTAAGGTCAAGGCACCAGCATTTGGTTTCTAGTGAGGACATTCTTCCTGCATCCTCACATGGTGGGAGGGAGGAATAAGGAAAAACAAGGACCAAACTAGTTCCCCCCAATCTTTTTATAAGGCACAGCAGGGAGGGGTGTCCAAACTTTTTCCTTCCCTGCTGTACATTGGACAAAAAAAAAAATATGTTGTCTCAGACCACACATTAAATACACAAACACTAATAAAAGAGAAGAAAAATACAAACAGAAGCGAAGTCTGTGCATAATTTTCATAATATCCACCATAGATAAGCAAAACAGGCCTCAAAGAATCGGCATGTGGCCCCCCCAGCTCACAGGTTAGATGCTCCACTGTGACCCACCTGACTAACTCACTTCCAAGGAGGCCTCGCTTCTTCCTCCACAGTGGGATGAAGCTTCCAAAAGCATTTTGGAGGGGACACATTCAAACCAGTGGCCAGAGTGCAGCATCTGTTCATGTGCATTACTGTGGCTCCTATGCTTGCTTTCTTCCTTGGATTTTAGAGTCTGGTGGAATACTGCAGATGGCAAAATTATATGGGAAACATGTAATTCTCTGAGAATTACTAGGCTTTAAAACCAGGGAGCTATTTATTTCGAATGCTACATAATAACTGTGTGTGCACAATCGTGGTTGCAGATCGTCTTACTCAGTCCGCCGTCTGTAACAGGAACGGGGCTGTGCGGTACACGCTGAATAGATGTTTTTTTCTTTATTTTATATTAAAGGCTTACAGACAAAATGTAGGAAAAAATCCATTCTTTAAAAATAACCTGGGATTCCAATTAGATTACAAACATCAAAAGGGAAGCAAACAAAATTTAGTTTTACTGCCATTGCTATTTTAACAGGTTCACAGAGTCCTTTGACAAAACTATTAAAATATCACTAAATGCAGATCTCTGGGAAAGTACAGACAACCCAGAAGAAATTTATTTTCTCCCTTAGGATAAAGCAAGCTTAGAGGAACTTATTTTGTCTGTCTGTGTCTCTGCATTGTAGGTTCAAACTGAGCATGGACAAAACAAATTTAAACGTGGTTGCCTGTGCTTCGTGAGGCTTGTTGATAAATTCTCACAATAGATGTCTTCCTTTGGTTAATAAAGATACCATCCCTTTTACTCAGAACCTTTTCTCTTTCTTTGCTTTTTTCTTGCCAACTCATCAGGAGTAAATAGGATTAAAAATGTATAATTGTCTTAAAGAAAAACATCATACCAATAATTCTCATGATCAACTAGATTAAACACTTTACAAATGAGTTTTAAATGCATGCTGGCAATCTTTGTAGGACTTTATAGTTTATAGGTAATATAATTATATATTACCTCAGTCGATCCAGTTAAACTTATTCATCAGTCACGGCAGCTATTTTACAGAGAAGTTTACAAAAGTTCCTGAAATTGGTTCACAAAAGTTCCAGAAATTTCTGATGAACAGGAAGCAGGATCTTTCCCATATTCATAAATTCTCACTCCGAGTACAGTACTTGTTGCTCTGAATTTTCTATCTTTTCATAAATTTAAAGACTATCAGTGCTTACCTTGAATAAAAGCATGAGGGCTAAATACATTATGTGCATCACATGGAGTGGTCTATCTTGGTCATATGTTGTTAAGGCGAAAGAGAAGCAAGCCTAACTCCATTTTGATATAATTCCCTTTCCAGAGAATCAGTAGGAAAGCAAAATAGACCTGATTCAATTCTGTTGTTTTGCTACTTTTTACTGCTTTTAAAAAAGAACTGGTTCCACTTGCCCCATCACCCATTTCATGGTATTTTAAGTGTACCTTGTTAGAACTGCTAGAATTATTAGTACTGTATAGAAAGTCACTAACTATTTTTGTGACAACCCTCGTGGTTGTGTTAAGGTGGTCTTCGTGCCATCTGTATGTGATATGAAAATGCTAAAAGGGCAAGTTTGACTCCCTTTACTGTTCACTCCTTTTCTGTTATAGCCCATTGCCTTGGAAACTGGTTCCTGCTCTTTGCTTTCCCATTGTATGATTTGAATGCATTCGACTAAAACTGTTAGTGACGTAAGTTGTTGACTGCACTCCCTTGGTGATTATCACTTTTTATGATCATGTTGTTTATGACCCTCACGTGCAAGGCCCCCTCCCAACAGTACCTTAGGGCATTTTGGATAATATGTGTTTTGTAAAAACAATTACTAAGCGCACTCATGATCAAAGCATTGTAATTTGACCAAGCCACCTCCCTCTCATGATGTCCCCTAACTGCTGTTTGCTTTTGCTTCTGTAATTATGCTTGTTTGTCCCCTGGAAACATTTTGCCTTATGTTTATGTTGAAAGTGCCTCAGTCAACTCAGAGATGCACCCAGAAACCCCATATTGGGACAATGGGGCAGTCACCAGCTGGCTCTTCAATAAAAGGACTCCTCTTTAATTCTGTCTGGTGGTACGGGCTTTGGGGGAGCTCCTGGGTATAGCAATATGACTTCTCTGCATCTTGAAAAGGCCTAAGATGGAAACTCATCTGAGTTCTTTGTTCTACAACTGACAGCTGACACATAACAATGATGAACACAACAATGACAGCTTTGATGGCAATGATGGCTGTCAACAATGGTTTACAATATGGCAAGCACCGTGGAGGTGCTTATATATCTTAAACATACATAATCCTAATCATAGTCTTATGAGGCTGGCCATGTCATTATACACATTTCACAGAGGAAGGCTGTGCCAACCAGAGAGGTGAAGTGACCTACCTAAAGTCAGGTAGCTGAAAAAGAGAAGGAGCCAAGGCATCAGCACCCCCAAATACCCGCGTTGGTGGCCTCTAGTTAAGTCTATGCACTGCCACGACTGTAGCATTTGAATTTGTCAGAACTTAGAAACAACTATTCCTCCTGAGTTTATACTGCCTGACTAGAAACACTGTGTCACTAATCTCACGGTTTTGTGGTGCCCAGTAAAATCCTGAACAACAGCAACAAACACCAAACGGATGATATTTTCCATGCTCTTTTGGGTGCCTCATCAGGTGACGTCATTATCACCTATTGGGATAATTTATCAGCAAAAATCATGAAAACTGATCTTTTTTTTTCATCAATGAGCAAGACCACAGGTACACATTAGTTAGTCAGGAAGCAATTCTGAGCTTTGACCCACCTGGGGGATTCCAGACTTCAGGTAATAAAGTCCTTCCTCAGCTGCAAATGTTACTAGGCCTGAGGGAACTGAGTGGGCAAAGATTTCTCAGCTCAGTCTGGCCTTCAAAACCAGCTTGGCTAACCTCAGACACTCAGCATCCACTTTAAAAGCAGAAGTTACTACTTGGCCTCTATATCTCCAGATGCCATCCTGGAAAGAAGCCAGGAAGGGATTAGGAAACTGAAACTCTTTAAGGTTAAAACATTTTCCTATTTGTGACTCGCTGTTACATAAAAGGAACTATTTAAATTGCCCACTGTGAAGATGATAATACCAAAAATTGAATTCCCACCCCTTTTAGTCATCTTGATATAGATACGAAATTAGTCTAAAACAAAATGAAGGGCCTATATTTTCACTGAACACACACAGTGTAGTCTGAGTAAATTTGTTCAAATATTTATAAACCTTCTGGGACCAGTTGATGGTGGCTGGTTTTGAACTACGCCTCTGCCATCTTCTAAAACTAGCAGTCTCCTTTCCTATACGTTCACCCTGGCTGCCCTCTGCTGTTCTGTGCAGAAGTCTCTCCCCAACCAACCTAACCTCCTTCTGTCACAATCTGAAGCTTCTCTGTTTATGACTTTCACCTCACACCTTATCTTCCTTGCCTCCCTCTCCTCTCCTTTCTTGGCTTGTACCTCTTTTCTATTCAACTCAGTCATTTCTATAGTTGTCTCAGCAATTCAGACACAAAAGAAAATTCTGCAGAGATTTTTTTTTTAACTGAAAAAGAAATAAGATAAAGAAATGAGTGAGAGAATGAGCCGAATGTCAGAAGAGGAAAAGTTAAGTTCCTGCAATGTCGACTCAGAAAAAGAGGAGAAAAATTCTAGGACTGCAATACTGAAGCAGGAGTCGCAGGTGACAAGTCAGAAGATCTTCCTGGATTTTGAAGTTCTAACGTGAAGCCTTAGTAAGTACCCTAGAACCTCCGTAGTTGACCACCTTCCCACGCTGACCAAATGTTCATAGTCCAGGCATGCACCACAGGCAGGATCAGTCCAGGAGGCCTATTACCTTATGTTGACCACCTCTGTATGCTGACCAGTTTGTTACAGTCCCTCGGGTGGTCAACTTACAGAGGTTCTAGTAGTTAAAGGGGGAGATATCCTCTTTAGTTAAAGATGAACCAAGGCTATTAATAACAGTCTGCCCGATAAATTTTCCACAAAGAGTTACATATTATTCTTCCATTTAGAGTGCTCATAGCTGGGAAAGGAGGCTCTTGTAAGGAGCTGGCATTAATTAAGTCATGATTTCATAAGAGTGTACATGTACATGCAGCACTGTCAGGAGATCTGATTCTTTTTATCCCAACATATTGTTACTAAATAAAGCCTATTTGCCCAGATGTTTCATTCTGCCCGTTATAAATAGTATCTGAGTAATGCCGTGCACCATGTCCCCTACATCTGGAGTTGCTTCAGGAGCTTTCCCAACTGGCTTTAGCCACGAAAGTCAAATCTTTAGGCCGGGCGTGGTGGCTCACACCTGTTGTCCCAGCGCTATGGGAGGCTGAGGCGGGTGGATCACCTGTGTTCAGAGGTTCGAGACCAGCATGAGCCACAGTGAGAGCCAGAGTGAGACCCCGTCTCTACCAAAAATTGCCAGGTGTTTTGGCAGGCGCCTGTAATCTCAGCTACTTGGGAGGCTGAGGCTAGAGAATCACTTAAACCCAGGGACCCAGGGGTTGGCAGAGGTTGCTGTGAGCTATGATTCCACAGTACTCTACTGAAGGACACAAAGTGAGACTCTGTCTCCATAAAATAAATAAATAAAAATAAATAAATAAAAGTAAAGTCAAATCTTTAAATGACCAGTTATACATCCTGCACTCTGCTGCTTGGTCATGTTAAAGACCAAATTCACCAGACATGACTGAAGCTAAACTTCCTCTAATGCCATAAAGGGAACAGAGTATAAGGCAAGTCTGGGACCCCCCCCCCAACAACAAAAGGCTGGAGAGCTCTTCAGAGCTAGACTGGGGAGGAGGGGGTCTTAGACTATCTGCATTTGCTAATTGGCCTTACCCAAAGGACAAGTAAATGTTCTCTTATATTCATGATAGGACTTAGTTTTATATCTTAGAATAAAGTAAGTCCCTTACGAGGCTCCCGCCCTCCCATGGGCTCTAACATCTAGAGACGCTACCTAGAGACAACAGTGTGGGAGAAGATTGACATAAATCTCAAAAGGGCAGAAAGAAAACTACAAATTACAAGTTTTCTGAAGTAAATGCTTTAAGAAAGGAGAATTCAAAAGAGAATTCATAAGCCTAGAGTCTGGGAAAAAGAAACCTGTCTAAAGCACGGTAAGCTGAGGGGAATGCCAGGTCCCATTCTGGTTGGGCCACTGCCGCGATCACTGCTGTGACATCCCTAAATCAGAGTGACCAAGGAGTGGCCATCAGTGCTGCCTGGGTTGCTGCTTTCAGCAACATGCTACTGCCTTTGCAGCCACTGTCATGAGCGTCCCATCAATCCGGACTCCATTCAGTTGCCCCAGGTATTAATTATTTAACCCTAACTTTTGTCAGGGCACTGTCCTGAATGCTGGCAGTCCCAGGCAGCCCTCACGCTGAACGGTGCCTGCGAACACTCACCAGGTCCACCACGAACAGAACCCTTCCTGAAAAGAATGGAAACCTCTTTCTCTTTTCTTCCTTTGTAAAAAAAACAAAATCACAACAAATCAGGAAAAAAAAAAAAGAAAAAGAAACAGAAATTCTTAAATGAAATAAAATGTGACAGAGTAAGATTACCATCTTCTTGTTGGGACTATGGTGCTCTGGGCCATATTAAGAGAAAGCGATTGTTCAGGTCTTTGGAAAGACACAAGAAACATAAACTTTTTTTTTTTTAATGTAACAAATGGAGTTAAAGTATTATGCTAAATTGCAGCATTGGTTTTGCAGTAAATTATCCTCAGTCTAAGGACCATCTTTCCCAAAATCTTTAGTCTGACTTCCTGGCTGAGAAGCTCCCCATCGCTCAACACATGGAAACAGTTTTAAGGGGAAACCATAAGGAACAAAATGCCTGTGGAAGGGTCAGAGTCTAAGAGATAAAAACGATGCCGTAAGGGAGGTAGAGATGCCACGAGGCAAAGAACTAAAACACAATAAAAGAAAACAAGGTAAAGAAACAGATGTCTTGTGTCTCTCCACTGCAGAGCGGCTGACGTGAGCCTCCCAGAGGAAACCAACTTGATTTGCCCTCTTTTCTGAGTTTCATGTAAGCGTCTTCAGAAAAGGGCTCCCCTGTCTGACACTTCTCAATGTTAAAAGCAAAGTGATCTCTAATTAAGGATGAAAAGGGGGGGAGTGGAAGTGAGAAGGAAAAGAACTGAGGACAAATTAAAGAATCTCCACATCATCTACCTCAAACATCATCACCTGTTAGGCAGCAAACTCCTTTAATTTCTCCCTGCCCCTCTTTGAGGTAGATAATATGGTTACACTCATTTTCTGGCAGCTAGATTTTAGACCCAGAGAAAGAGAGACATTTGCCCAAACTCACAATTGGTAAGTAGGGGAGGCTAAATCAATAGCAGGTCTTCTGGCCCTGACCTCTTCATTTAACATTAGACCCTACTGTTTGACTGGGCACTACTTTTCTCTTTTGACATGTGCATGATATAACATGTGGAAAAGTGGCCAATCCTAACATTATTTGGGGCTTTTATTCTAAGGACCTCTTTTCACCTTCACCATTTCCCTTATGGTTGAAACCTCAGACAGGAATAGAAGCCCATTCATCTTGAATATAAGCTCAGGCATGTGATATTAGCCTCAACTTTCTGTGGATCATCTGAGATGATGAAATCCCATGTTCTGGGAGTTGTAGAACAGAGTATGTTATTTTTGACTATTTTTGCATATTTGCACACAATCAAATTTAATAGAACTATGCTATTAATAATTAATAATCCTATAGCCAAGGATTAACCAGAATCTGTGACCATGGGCTGGAACACACGAGGACAGGTGAACCCATGTCAGTGTCTTACTGCTTCTAACCTCAATGATGTCGATGTTGTCAGGAGAAACTGGTGCTCTTCCTTAGGAACCTAGATAAGCCCTGGTCCAGGAGCTGAGGAAGTTGAACAGATCTTGGAGAAGATGGAGTAGCTGATGCCTGAGCTAATGAGCAAGCCAGCTGCTAAATGACTATATGTGAGTTACATCACCTTCTCCTACTTCTGTAACAACCCTCCAAGCACTAGAAAAATTAATGACGTGGTTCACTTTTGTCTACTGATGTCTAAACATCTCTTGTAATCCATCTTCAATGGAATATATAGACAGCACTTCTGGGAAACATCTTAGCCAGGTAGACCCAATACAAAGACGCCAACAATGCTTTAATGACATAGGTTTATGCAGGCAGGAAAGGAGTTAGTATCTGATTAAATGTGTGTTGTGATGGGATGGAGCAACTTTAGAACCGAAGGACTCGTTAGGTTTGGTACTGTAGTCCACACAATGAACTTGCAAAGGTAGATTTTGAAACTGGAAGTTAAGAAACAAATAGAGATTATCAACCGAAAGTTTTTTTCAGGTACAGGGATGGAAAGCCAAGGACAGAGACAGGTACATCACTCCAGAGGATCCATATTCAAGGCAATAACATGACAGTGATACTGTGGATGATTTTTGCATCTTTGCATATTTGTAGCTCTTATGGAAGGAACCAAGGGATGTATGAGGAAACAGGTTATGATGAAGACAGAAAAGGGATATTAAGAGAAGAATTAATAATCTGTAGATGCTCAGAGAGTATCATACATGAGCACAAAAACATCGGGAGACATAAGTGCCAACCTGAGAGGAGAGACCTTCACTCTGAGAATAAAAGAACAAAAGCCGAGAGTTAAACACTGTTGTATTTAATCACAATGGCACCCCTGAAATACTTTCACACAGGCTTAGTGATGTCCAAAACAGGAGATGTCTTACTATTAACTTTTTTCTTACGTAAACTTCATAATATACCATCAACCGCATTTGAGACTAGACAAATTAAACTCCTTGAAGTTTTATAAGAAGCTGACATTGTATAAAGTAGTGATTCTGCTAAGGTATTTGAAAAATTAAACTGTTGTGTACTATTTTTCATATGTGTGTGTTGTGTGTATTTGTTCCTTTAAGACTATGGGAATTAAGTCAAATTCTAAATTATCACTGAAGTAGTGCAAATTGAAACTGTCAAACTATTTCATGTGAACATAATACAGATTTTCAGTATATAAGGGAAGGTAATTTTAGAGTTAGTAATATACATCTGGAGTTCTAGAATGTGCCATATTACATGCCTGGGATATACTGTGTTTAGTCTTCAGATAAAAAAATCTGATGGTGAAATTTCAGTGTTTGGAGTTTAAGCATACAACTTTGGGACCTTTTCTGATGTAAAAAAGCTGGTAATTTTTAAAGATACACATAAGAAATAGTAGTTAAGTTTGATATACAGGCATGCTCCTTGTTAGGGAAATAAGCTAGGACTTTAAAAATTAAGGTCATCTTCATTGCTCAAAAGTAATTGAGAGGACACAGAGTGAATAATCTATACATTGTAAAACCAAGATAGTTCCTTCTTTATCCCACTAGTAATACATAAAACCTATTGGTAATCATGTTTTTGAATTTAAAGAAGAAGTAAATGTGAAAACAAAAGAGAGACACTTACAATTATGGGTCATGACATATCAGCAAAATAGTCATTGTCAGGAAAATCACTGTAAATTTGTTCATGCCCTTCTGAGATAAGAGAGCATCAAATAAGATGCTATTCATCTTTGACTAATCCCAAGACCTCTGTGATTAAAAAAAACATATAAAAAATGAAACTATTAACAAATCTGTCTTTTCCCCAAATGTATAAAGTAAAGCCAAAATGCATATTTATTTGAAGTTAGCAAGAGGAAAATGCTTGTCAATCAGATATAAAGTAAAACGATTGTTTAGTGAAGTGATTATAAATTCTGTCATGCAAGTAAACATGAATTATATTTAGTCATGTAGAACAAAGAGATATTTTTATTAATTTTTTCATGCCTTCGTAAATCGAAAGCATTCATTTTATACACATTTTCTTTTTGCCTTTTCCTTTCAAAATGTTTAGTTTTGGATCAAAACACCATTCTTATTTCTGTATTACATTTCATTGCCTTTTTGTTCTCTGGTATGTGGTTTTGAGCTATCCTTGATACCGGAGACATGTGGGTAACATTCTAGAATTCAAGCTATTTCTAAGTCTCTAAGATAAATGTCTTGCTGCTACTGTGTCCTTCCTAATTCTGCCTCGACTATCAGTCAAAATATTTTAAAGAAAAAAAGCCATTTGATTCATAAGCAATACACATATTAAAATAATGTACAGAGAAGAAAGTAGTTGATAAAGCAACATTGCGTGTTTTGATATCCTCAGGAAGCTAATAAGGAGAACTACAAGCTATTTCTCCCCCCAAGAAGATTACTTATTTACAGGACTTCGGAAAAACATTTGTATCTGAGCCTCAAGTCCTCATTTTAGAAAGTGAATAACTTGATTAATGCATCATGGCAATCACATTTCTATTTATAATTAGAAGGAAATCTACCAGTTTCTAGGTGAATCTAAAGGGACCTTATCAATAAGTCACTAGAACTAATAAATATAAAACTGAAGCTAGAGACAACTCATGGAAACTGTCCCTAGGTATCATTGCAAACATACACAATAACTTACATTTCTTTCCTTAGCTTCCCTTTCACAAACAAGGAAGTGTAAGTATAAGGTTTTACCAATTTGAACACTCAAAAATCCTGTTGTTTTAGGATAGAATTTTGTAAGATCATCTTGCAGGCTGGATTCATCATATTTTCATCTTGAAGGGTTTCTAAAGAAAAACTCTGACTATGGAGAGTTGGAACAAAATTGAAACTACATTTAACAGTTGGCTTTGTTCATCCTAAGTCTTTAAAAAGACAAAAACTTATCTTTTAATTAGTAAATCTACCATCTAGTGAATACTTGAAAGTAGAATAGTGACTACAAGGACTCTTTGAAAGATACTGGGCCATGAAATCTGACTGAAAAAGGAAGCATAACAGAAAATATTTCCAGGAAAACCAGGGAGGAAATGCAGGTGTCCCTCTAGGTACAAACAAAGAGTGAGCGTGTTGGATTGAGAGCATTAAGAGGCTGGGTGCACCTGTCTCAACTCACGACTTCTCCTTTCCCGTAGATCAGGCCATCAAATACAGGGTCAGAGACAAGATAGTGCCGTGAAGACTTCAAGAGGAATGGAGGAAAACCTATTTATTGTTACCTTTGCTCTTCATTTTTCCATGTTTTAGAATCAACTCACCATGTTAACAATTATATATACATATATTACAATATTACGTAATTGTCATATATATTGTAATATGCATATATATGATATATGTATATATATAATTGTTAAAATATATCTTCTAGAACCTTGGTTGGGCAGCAATGAATCTAAAAATAAATTTAAGGAGAGCTGACATATTTAAAATATAAAGTCTTCTCATTAGCTGAGAGGGTTTATCCCCACGATAATTTAGATTCTTTTAATTCCTTTCAGTAGCGTTTTGTACTTTTCACATCATCTACTGGATTTATTTCTAAATGCTTAGTATTTTTTAATAAAATTGAAGGTAGCTATTAAAATTCAATTTTGTTATGTTTCTGTAGGTGTTCCATCAAAATTGAATTGATTTTTGCATAATAATCATTTTTATCCCAGTACATTTTGCTCAATGTGCCTATTCATTCTAAGAATTTCTTGTAGGTTCATTTGGAAGTTTGTGCGAAAATAAACATTAGTTTATAGTTTAATAAACATTCTTATTCTTTTATTTCTTTTCTTTATTTTATTGCACTAGTCACTTTGGTACAATGTTGAAGAGAAGCAATAACATTAGGAAGCTTTGCTTAGGTGTTCTGGCAGATACTGGTCTGTCCTTTTCCTTTCTTTCAAAGTCTTTGCTATATTTATTCTGACCTCCTAATGTGACATACAAAGCGTTTCCTCTCTATTCCACAAATATTTTGTTAGAACACAAATTATTGTCCTAATGTATTTAGAATTCTGTTCATATTAGCAAGATGATTTCTATTGAACAATAATTACATCATTATTTTGTATCTCATAAATTAGTATGTGTCCTTGAAATGATATACCATGTTCACATTTATCACACGTAAATCAATGTAGTTGAATGGAAAAAGCTATTATAGAAATAATATCGTATCATGTATGCAGAAAAAAGATCTGAAATAATGCCATGATTTTCTCTAGAAGTAGGATGAATAGGTTGGAAAAATTTTGAGCCATATCAATATACTGTAAACACTTAAGTTTTAATAAGTTGTCAATTGTGATTTTAAATGGCACAGATATAAATTCTTTACTCAAGGATGGCAAGGGGAAAAAAGGGGGGAGAAAGAAAAGTCCACCCAAAATAGCTGAGCACTGATTTCTGTTCTTTGCAGCAAGCACGTTATGGGCTTGATGTTGGTGTCTGCCCTTAGAGACTGTTCCCTGAGCAGACGAGATGGTGCAGTGTTGGAGCCGAGAGTTGTCTGCTATTCTGTGAGTAGAAGTTGTTAATGCCTGCAAATTGATGTGATTCTCCAGTCTCAGGTTATAAAGGGAAAGCAGATGTTCATGTGCAACTAACCCAAACATATTGAGAAAGGCTACAGACATTTTCCCATTTCAATTACCATAATTTAATGTCTAGAATACATGCCCAAAAGCTCTTCATGGCAGAGGATCAGCACACCCCATGCAATGCAAACCAAGTCCCCAAACTTTTCTGTATGCAGGGCTCATTTTCAGAGATGAAATCATTAAACTGAGTCCGAGTTCAAACTCCCGAAGTGCTTTTCTTGACATATTATCAAATACGACAAAGTTTTGCTACCCAGGAGCTTTCAGTCTAGTTTCTGTAGAAGAGTCGTTTACTCTCTTGCTTGTTCATACTGTGATTTGTTAGTGACTGTGTGTGTTTGTGCAATTGCTATTACTAGGCAAACTGTGCTAAATTAACTAGGCCATTTTTCAAGGTGTAACAATCATGTCTCATTACCTTCTGATTCTCTTTACAGAAAGTTCTCACTAAATAGCTGAGGTACATTCTTCTAGAGCGTGTAAAATGAGTAACATCTGAAATAGGAGTAGCTCAGGATGAAGGCAAGCTATTTGATTTTTCAAAAATAAACAAAGAGATTATTTTGTTAAAGTAGAAACGTAAATGTGGATTACATTATAAGAACGTTATAAAACATTCTAACAGGGAAATATTCCTGCTGGATTATATATAAAAAAGAGACTGAAAAAATATATAATACTGCTGGGTGGTGCCTGTGACTCAAGGAGTGGTGCCAGCCTCATATACTGGGGGTGGTGGGTTCAAACCCGGCCCCAGCCAAAACTGCAAAAAAATATATATATATATTATATTATATATATATATAAAATACTATATACATATTATAATATATATAAAAAATACTGCTTTGTTTATTATACACACACACATACATGCACATATATATGTACATCAAAATATATAATATTTCTGTTAATTTTCATTGAGAAGAATTCTGAGTACCTCATATAGAAAATATGCTATAAAGGAAACTTTAAGGGTACATAAAACTTAAGCAAAGCATTGATTTTCCTTTCTAGTAACTCAAACCCTATGATGGCTGATAAAAATTTGGAAAATATATTCATTTATTTTCACAACTATATTCCTATAAAATTGTATCGTGTATTCATTGACAAAAAACAAAAAACCTGAAAACCTTACCACACTAAGAAAAAGATTAATTGGGTTTGACACAGTTTTATTTGTTTCGCAGTTTTATTTGTTACATTGGAAAATCTAAGTGACTTTAAAGAGAAATGCATTCACAGGAAAGTCATGGACTATCACAAACTGAAAAGAAATTCTTCTATCCCTGACCTTGAGTTCCTTAATCCTTATCCACGTAACAGTGTTACCGATCTCTAATATATTTTTCTAGTGAGATTATATGTATAAATAGGTATATGGTGTGTGTGTCTATGAGTTGAATGAATATTTACAAAGGGCGATTTTTCTTAACATAAATGGTGGCATGATATAGTGTTTTCTACTGTTCTTAAATTATCAAAAATTTAGCTTTTAAATGTTTCATGCTTTAAAGAGAGATTATTATTTTTAAATTACTGCATATTGTTCTGCTGTGTGGCTGAGGAATAATTTACTGATAGGTCCTATATTGCTAGTATTTTTGTTTCCAGTGTTTAACACCACAACATTTGATTCGATGAATATTTTCTGTGAATATATATGATTATATTTATTGGATATATTTTTGGAAGGGAAGTTTCAGAGTCAGTGCGTATTTTAAAATATTAACTGATAAATTGTTCTTCATACATTTCAAGCAATATCTGTCCTTATATTACTGTCATATTCCCTTTATTTTACCTAATAGACTGTATCTATCTTTTTAATTATTTAACAAAGGTTTTTTAATTATGATTTTTTTTTTTTTTTGACACAGAGCCTCAAGCTGTCCCCCTGGGTAGAGGCCTGTGGCATCCCAGCTCACAGCAACCTCCAACTCCTGGGCTCAAGTGAGTCTCCTGCCTCTGCCTCCCAAGTAGCTGGGACCACAGGCGCCCACCACAACACCCAGCTATTTTTTTTGTTGCAGCCATCATTGTTGTTTGGTGGGCCCATGCTGGATTCAAACCTGCCAGCTCAGGTATATGCGGCTGGTGCCTTAGCTGCTTGAGCCACAGGCACCGAGCCTAATTATAATTTTAATTTGTCCTTCTATACCCTTCAGAGATTTATCTTTTCATTTGCTAAGAATCATCTGCCTGTTTGTGTACATATATACGTGGGTACAGTGGGAGTAAATAGCCTGTTCATGTCCTCTGCTCATTTTATATCAAGATTGTTTGCTTTATTTTTTTCTCACGAGCTCTAAGAAATCTTTATGTTCTAAGGAAATTAGTCCTTGGTGAGCCATATTCTTTGCAAACATTTATTCCTACTCTAATTATTTGTTTATCTTCAACTTGGTTTATTTAATTGAGCCTTGATCTCTTTCAAGGGAAGAATTTATTGAGCCAGTTGCCGCCAGAAGTGCAATTATTTAGAGAGTCTTCAGCTGTCAGCCCCTTCAGAGACTACCTGGGTTTCAAGTTACTTGCTCTCTGCACAGGCCTTCTGGAGGGGGCAATATTGAGTGAAAGCGTCAGGCTGGGCTGTGTCAGATCCAGGATTTTGGTGCAGAAGGAGACATCTCTGATAGGCCATTTTAGCTAGAGAGGTTCTCCTGGGCTCTGTTGAAACTGCCATGGGGCTTGCACTGCAGTTTTAACTTCTACCTTTGCCCTATCTTCTTACCTTTCCTCCAGCAGAAGTTCATCCCAATCCCAAGGATATTTCCTTAATTAACCAACACTCTACACACTAAATTCTGAATCCAAGTTTGTTTCCCAAAGAGCTCAGCTTGAGCTCCCTCCCCACACACAGCAGTACACATATAGCTGAGAATTCTTTTGTAAGCAAATGTTCTATCTTTATCCTGTCTATGCCTCATCCAGAGCTTAATTCATTTCTTCATTTTTGGAGGAAACCAGTTTCTCCCTCTGTCTCTCCTTGTCTTTCTGTCTCTCTCTCTCCATTATATACAGAGAGCATTATTTTGCAAGTTTTAATTTGCAACGTTCATTGCCACTTAATTTTTTCCATTTGATTTTTAATCTTCAACTATTTTGACAGAAATGATTGTAGTTCATTCATTTTATCTGCTAGATGATATTTCATCATATAAATGTATCAACTCTCCTGCTCATGGACTTTTAAATTTTTTTCTACTTGTTACAATCAGAAATCTTTTCCTCAGGCATATGTGCATGAGTTTCTCCGTGGTGTAGGTGACTAGGAGTATAAGTGCTTGTTCGTAGGAGATGGACATTGTCAACATTACTAGAGAATTTCAAATTTCTCAAAAATGAGAGTTCATAAATATATCATAGTTTAAAACATGTTCTTCAAATAATTCTTGCCTATTTATAAGCTAGGTAGTTGGATGGAAAAAATCACCATTCACGAAGTTAGATGCCAGTTGCCTGGCAGGCAGAAGATTCTGTGACGTCAGCTCTGTTAATGGAATTACCCCTGCCCCCTCTACTCCTGGAGGTGGGAAATCTATGATACCTTGGAAGTTTCCTTTGTTTTACAACAAATGTTCTAATATGTATTGCTTATCATTGAACTTCCTTTTGTCTATTAACTTTGGTAATGGTCAATTTTATGTGTTAGCTGAATGGGTTAAGGAATGCCCAGATATTTGGTAAAATATTATTCATGGTGTATCTAGAATGTGGATCAGCACACTGAACAGAGGAAACCCACCTTCCCCAAGGTGGGCGGGAATCACCTATTTTTTAGGATCCAAATAGAACAAAAGGAAGAGGAGGAGTTTTCTGTCTCCCCCTGAGCAGGTGTATCCATCTTCTCCTGCCCTGGGACATTTGGACACTGGAGTACTTGGTTCTCAGGCTCCAGGTCTACACCAGTCCCCTCTCCCAGCTGGCTTTCCTGGCTCTCTGACTTGAAGATGGCACACTGTTGAACTTCTCACCCTCTGTAATGCCATGAGTCAGTTCCATAAAAAAATCTCCCCTTATAAGTATCTATATCTATATATCCATGCATATATATATATATATATGTGTGTACATGCAAACAATATGTATATGCTATTGGTTCTGTTTCCCAGGAGAATCCCATCTAATACAACCTAATAGCCCTCAAATTATAATAAATTTGAGATTCTTGTCAAGCTTCACTAGCTTTTGGGTTAGCAAAAGTTTTCAGGCTATTTGGTTTTCTTGGGATCTTGGAAGTTAAAGCATTTGTAACAGGAAAGCAAGTAATCATTTCCACAGTGTCCTCTTTCCAAATTTTCCTGGTGAAAGGATGTGAGAATGGCATCTCCTCCCTGTTCCTTGGGCACTAAGCTTTACATGATCATCGTACTTTACCATTTCAGTTGAGTGCCCTTGCGTGAGAGTCTAATGTGCCAGGGAAAAAACCTATTTCGTGTCTCTGCAAACACTTAACTACACCCTTCTTGCTTTTTGTGCCATAAACAGCTCTTACTGACCTAAATCTCCCCTAACAGAGCAGCTCTGCCTCTCCCTGCAATTAACAACCAGGAAAAATCTGCTATTTCTGCTCATGGCTGCTCCAGCTGAAATAACTTTAAATTGCTCCTCAATGCAGGTTCAAATCCTTTCTACAAGCAGGGACATATATTTCTACACAACTGTAAGTCACTGAGGTTTTGCTGAGAGGAATAGGAAATGATAACAGTGAGACACAGATTAGTTTAAACTTGGACTTTGTCACTTAGCTCTTGTGTGCATCTAGGTATGTGAATAAAACTTTACAAATCTTTGATTGTTTTATCAGCAAAATAACAATACACATTTTTAACTTGTTAGGCTACTTGTGAGGATGAATGAGGAAAAATCATACGAAAGTTGAAAAAGGAGTGTCTGGCCCACAGTAGACATTGGACAAATGATTGGGTTTTGCTCCTTTTTCTTGTATCTCTGCTATAATATCTCAGGGACCTATAATTAATTGGCAAACTCTTATTTATTTAAAAATAGTTAAGATGAATTTGAAATATCAAATATATATTTCAAGCCCATAAATAATTTATTGAAAATTAAAGTAGTCATAATTAAATTGTTTATTGCCAATCTGTCAAATAAATTACTGCATTTATGTTTTTTACTTACCTGCCCTGTAGCCTTGGTATCTATGTTAATATTTCTGGCTTTGCTCTCTGCAAGGCAGGTTCTTGTGAAGTAGTCAATATCCAATGTGCTTCCTACATTGGATGGTATTTACAATCAGTCGGTGTTCCAATCTACTTACAGTCTTACAGTTTTGTGTAAGGTCAAACATTTCTCCCACTAACTCCAGTAAGATTTCTGGTTTTCAACATATTAATGATTTGCCAGTTGATTTTATGATGCTTTTCCTGACTTATCTTGAAAAATAGCCTAACTTAAAATAAATACAACTTTTTAATCTTTCTATGTAAATAATATTAGTGCCCATTGCTAGCCATTTCAGAACGGACTATGTATTTATGAGTTGATACTGCTTCCATCTTTGATAAAGCTTTCACGACTATTCCTACCTGGTTTTCAGACTACTGCCCACCACACAGAAAGCAAAACAAAAGATCAAGATGTGTGGGAATATATTTATCGATCTATTTGGAAATAAATGCTCTTTGGTGTGTAGGTTTTCATAAATATTCGTGAGAAAAATGGAAAACATTTCAAAGAAATCCGTAGTTTGTCATTTAAATGAACTTTGAATATACGAGGGGAACTAAGAATACATCACATTTGCAGGTAAATGCTTCAAGAGAATGTTTATATAATACTGAGTATGCCGTGGACCCTATTACCATTGCAGAGCATATGTTCTTTGGAAGTGAGAGAACATAAACACACCATATCGTTGAAAATGGCAAAATTTGGAATCGCACGAGAGACATGTTCAACTTCTAAACTTTTACAGATCCATAATGAACCTGCAAATTGAGAATCAGCACCTGTTCTGGATCGTTATCAGTAGCCAAGTGCCAAGTGGAGACTTGTTTGCACGTGGAACATGCTGTCATTCTTTAAGGTCAGCTGCTACGATGCATCATTTACATAAATGTTTCTATTAGCAGCCTCAGATCAGTTTAGGAGGATAAAAAGGTAGAATACGAATTCTTTGCCAACTTTTTTCCACTAGAATGAACAGGAAGACTTATTTATCTAGAGTCACCGACCAAAAATACTTCCAAAGCTACAGCTAGGATACTGCTACTGGGGAACAAAGTGGTGGGAAAAGGAAAAATGAGGCCTGTTCTTCAGCCATGTTTAGGCTCCGTGCATCAGGTGTTAGTGACAAGGACAGTAAAGGTGCTGGAAAAGTTCTCTCAGTGCTTTCAAAAGGGATCATGGCAAATAAATGAGCCTTATTGATCCTCCTCCTCCTCTGTGGATCAGACTACTGGCAAACATGTTCTCAAGTTTTCGCACCTAGGATGAAAGCCCACCATCAATTCACTCCAAAGTGTTAATGAGTCCCCCAAACATGCTCGTGACAAGTTTGAGACATACAAGGAATGGCTAGCATAGGAAGCATAAATAAGTCAAAAGAGAAAAGAAAAGACATAAGTTCCCTGGAGTCAGTTACATTTCTGTCTCTGGATACAGTAAGTACCCAGAGGACCACTTCCTAGACAGGTGCCCATTGATTATTTTGGATGCCAGCTAAATTGAGAAAACTCGAAGGGTAGGTGCCCATCAGAAGTAGTTTAATTCTATCAGTTAAAGAATTTTGTGCATTTTTAGAGATCTTTTGGTGAAAATATCCTTTGTTCTAATCACACATTAACCTTGTTAGAAATTTTGTTCACTGCAAAGTAGCCATATCTGGGATCTTAAAAGTTATTTAGTCCAACTCAGAGTCGCAACCTGAATAAAGCATCTGATTAAAGGAAGATTAGTGATTTTTTTTTTTTTTTTTTTTGTATGTAGAAAACACTCTGCTAGCAGCTGTAGAAATACAATCCTTTACTGGTGATCAGCAAGTAAAAAATTATCACTAAATGTCTACTGTGTCAATGCTTTTCTTTTAAACCTTTTTTGATACATACATAGTTCTTTGTAGAAGATAATTTGATAGACACCGTGAAGGATGTGGACTGATAAAATGTAACCAGTGATCTTAAAAGTCTCATAGAGGAAATGTTATATATACACGCGTCTGAGCCATGCGCGTCTGAGCCATGGCAGTTCGAGATTAAAAGTTGTAAGGAACATGAACAGAAAGATAAATAGATATGGGAATTCAGAGAAGATGGAGAGCCCATGGGAAGAAAAATAGGTAGCTACCTAGAAATGATAGGTAAGCAAGCTTTCAGAAGAATGCTTCCTTAGGAACAGCACACAAACACCGAAGTAAAATAAAATGAGGGAGAAGGAGGGTGGGTGGGGCTTAGGAAGCAGGAAACAGTTGAAGACTGAAGGGAAAGGGCCTTGTTATAGGAGCCGCTTATCCTTTGCAAGCTGTTTATCACTGCCCCCACTTTTCCCTCTGGCAGATCAGGAATCTCTTTTGCTGGCTCCCACCCCCTCCTACATTGTCCCACCTTTTCTTTTTGAGAGAAAATTCTCAACGCCCTTCTTGAAAACAGCCTCTCAGGCAGGGTTTGGTGGCTGATGCCTGTACCCAGCTCTCTGGGGGGGCCGAGATGGGAGGATTGCTTGAGCTCAGGAGTTTGAGATCAGCCTGGGTAAAACTGAGACCTCTATCTTTACTAAAAATAGAAAAAATAGCCAGGTACCATGGTGGGCATCTGCAGTTACAGCTAGTGGGGAGGCTGAAGCAAGAGGATCTCTGGAGGCCAAGAGTTTGAGGTTGCTGTGAGCTGGGATGCCAAGGCATTCTACCCAGGGAAACAGAGTGAGACCCTGTCTCAAAAAAAAAAAAAAAAAAAAAGCCTCTCAAAAGTAAGGAATTTGGATGAAGTAATCAGGCCTTCCCACTCATATTGTTTGAATATGGAATACTAAAGAGCTGCTGAAAAACTTCTTGTTTTTATTAGACCTTTCATTTAGAGTTCATACACAGCAGGAAGGTTCAAATAGAATATGCTATGGTTGAAAGAATCAGTCACATATTTTGACTTCCATTCTCAAAATTAACCAATCCGAAGTATCAGAGTGGAATCCGATGTTGGATTAGGGCTGTGTGTGTGAGAGAGAGAGAGTAGAGAGGCCTGTCTCCCGACCAGTTACACATACTCCTAAGAGCTGCGCCCTATTGTTATTCTAATACTCTTTATGCTTTTTCCCAAGCCTTACATTTACTGTAATGTTACTTTCTACTTTCATGCGTTTATTGACTTGTTTTCTGAGTAAATAGTAAGCTCAGTGAAGGTGTCTGCTTATCTACTATTTATCATCAGAACACAATATAGTGCAAATAAAATAGTTCAGCAATTACTTGCTGAGAAAATGATTTTTCATGAGGGCTCATGATGATTTTAATGGTTGACTTTGAAATTCAGGCAGCCAGAATGTCTACAGAAAGACAGAGAACTATTGCTTATCAAAGGTCAACCATACATACCTCCTGCATGGGTGCCCTTATGTAATCTTCTCAAACACATGTTAAGACTGAAATCTTATCAATTGCATCTTTTTGTCCAGTGAGTAAACTGAGCTCAGAGAACCAGAAAAATATGTTCCCAAATTATATCATGAATAAAAAGAAAAGCCATACTTTTAAACTCACACCGCATTGGCTAAAACATTCTAAATTATTTCCATTATATTTTATTGATTTCCAGAGATTAATGAGAAGGCAAATCCAAGGTTGTATAAGTGAAATTTCAAACTGTCAAGAAGAGGTAGAGAGCTATGACGTTAATACTACCCGAATACTTATTTCTTATGCTAGAGATGCCATTTTTGTTTTTGTAAAAACCTGTGAATGCCAGTGTCCTGATAATTTAATTTAATATTTTATGCTAGTCCAAAAATCCTTTTTATTAACAACACAATGACTGCAAATGCTATGGTCTAAGAGGACAGTGTGATGATGAGTTCTAAGCTGTGTTAACAACTGACTGAAGCGACCTAGAAAGGTTACCTAGGGGCATGGATATCAAGTGTCAGGAAGGTGTTACTAGGTAGTACATGGTAAGCCTCAGCAAACTGGATATTAACACTTGTAAGAATGCTTTGACTGAAGTTTTCTTTTTTTCTTTTTAACCTTTGGAGACAGTATCTCACTCTATTGCCCAGGCTGAGGTGTGGAGTGCACTGCCTCCATCATAGCTCATTGAAACCTCCAAACCTGGCCTCAAGCAATCCTTCTTCTCAGGCTTCCCCAAGTGCTAAGGTTACAGGCATGAGCTACTACACCTTGGCCTAAGTGAAGAGTCTTGCAGTTAAGAAAGTTGAGAAAGAAGATAGGTACTCTCTAGTTCAAAAGTGTGCATTTAAAACACACATATAGAGAGATACATATAGACACATATACATATACAGATATACATATATATACAGTAGAAACTCTGTAGATGACCACCTCCCTACATTGACCACCCCCTTAGGTTGACCTAATTACCATAGAATGAACATACACCACATGTATGTATCAGTACAGTAGGCCTAGTTCCTTGTCTTGACCACCTCCATTCATTGACCAGTTTATTATAGTCCTTTAGGTGGTCAACTTACAAAAGTTCTACTATATGTATATACACATACATATATACATATACATATGTAACAACTGCATGAAACTGTCTCATTCAACCCTTCAAATGTTCATTAATTTTATTATAACCTATTTTTACCATATAAAATTATTTACAAATCACTATTTTTCTAAGATAATATAACATCAATAGTAACAAAATCTTGAGATAATTATATATTTTGATTTTTACCTTTTTTAATTTTGATGGGTTGACAACATTTAAGGGTGTTTGAAAAGATTTGTGTCCTACAAGTATCTTCAAATGACTTTTGTAGGTTATGATCCCTTATCTCCTTGACACTGATAATTGCTGCTAATTATAGAATAAAGAAATGGAAAAAATACATATACCTTGAAGACACATTTCACTTCAAGGGGAGGCATTCAGCTGTGTGGTTGTGAGTCAAGTCTGCCACTATTTGTAGGAGACTGATAACCAGGCTTGTAGGAGCAGTCACCAGTTCTTGAGGGAGGTGCTGGGAGCTGGACAATCTCCTAGCCGGCATGGAGATGTTTTGCTGCTCGGCGACAAGTCCTCAAGCAACTGCAAGCATTAATAAGTTAAGATCAGTCACTTGTTAGCAAGCAGGTGTTATACTTTGGACATTTGTGGTGCAACAGGGTGGGAGTCAAGCCCATGGAGAAAGAGCATGCATGTAGCAATCATTAAGCACAGAGTAGCTCCAGTACGTGGGTCCAGTACGTGCTTCGATAAAAGGCCATGACAGAGGTTACTCGGGGGTCTCTCTGAACCTATGGGAAGCCCACCACTTGCAGGCTTGTACCTTCAATCCATGTCCCACCTGTGTTTATTCCCACAGTGATGGGGCACCTCAGCAGCACTGACAACTATTATCATGGGCTCTCTTTCTCTCACAGTGATGGCGTCTTAACAAAATAACTCACTGAATTGCAAAACATTCTGATGTATTTCTTCTATGGGTTTGAAAGGAAGCTCAAAAACTGATAGATTAAAAATTAAGCATTATCATTATCATTTTAAGTTTTTCTGCACACGCAACTTTTAAGGGAAAGGATAACATTCGATTTACAGAAAAATTGAAAAATATTTAGAGTTTCTGTATGTGCTTCCTGAAGTTTTCTCCACTATTGGCACATTGTATGACTGTAGTACAAACCAAGTTTGCCAAAACCAATAAATTAACATTAGTAATGACTATTAGCTAAACTCCACACTGTATTTAGATTTCCCTGATCTTTCCATTAATATTCTCTTTCTGTCCATGACCCAACCCAAGCTACCATATTGCATTTAGTGTTTATGTCTCCCCAGTCTCCCCTGGTCTGTGAAAGGTTCTCAGTTTTCCCTTATTTTTCAGGACCTTGATAACCTCAAATAATGTAGTCCACGTATCCTGCAGAATGTCTTCCACTCTAGATTTTTAGCCAGGGGTTGTGGTGGGAGCCTGTAGTCCCAGCTACTTGGGAGGCTGAGGCAAGAGATTCATATGAGTTCAAGAGTTTGAGGTTGCTGTGAGCTATGAGGCCACAGCAATGTACTGAGGATGACATAGTAGACTCTGCCTCAAATAAAAAAAAAAAATTCTACAAACCTCATTGTTGTATACCACTACAGTCATCTTCAAAGTGCTCCCCTTGTGCAGTTAGGCAGTGATGCCAGTGCCTAGTCCACCCTTCAAGTCAGTTTTGCAACTCTTTCTGAAGTTGCCATCAAAGCTGCGTCATATTTCCCTTATGTCCTAAATGTTATCAAAATGTCTTCCTTTCAATATTTCCTTTATGTTTGGGTAAAGAAAAAAGTAATGGGGCCAGATCATGTGAGTAAGCAGGTGTTCCAACACCACTGTTTCCGCATTGGCTAACTCCCTCACAGACCGTGCCTTGTGAGCTGGTATGTTGCCCTGATGCAAGAGCCATGTGGTTTTGGCCAAGACTTTCAGTTCAGATTTTCCTAACTGTTTCTCTATCAATGATGTGCCCTTGATCTTCTATGCTTCTAACACTCAGATGACAATTTTGATATATAATCCAATGAATTTTTGCAATGTTTTGCCAGTTCTGTTCATTGATGGCCGCCCTGACCACTCCTCATCAGTCACACTTTGTCCCCGCTCAGAAAAACATTGAATCATTTTGTACATTGCCATTTCCTTCTTGGCATTATCCTGATAAACTTTGAAATCAAGAAATCAAGAAAGGATTTCAGTTCCTTTCTTGCCAAGTTTAACAAGAAATTTACAAATGCTGGTGTGTTGGCTCTAAATTCAAACTCAGACAGTCTTGTAATGATACACAAAAACATGCAACAATGTCACTCAGCAAGATCGTGCCACATATCACCACGAACACAACTGTAAGACACTGATATAGAAAGGTCATACATCCTTACTGAGTTATTTGTACAGTGCTGCCAACGTGAGCACATGGTGGCAAGTTCATGAACTTAATTGTCACTTGTATACGTAAACATATTTTATTATACACTCATTACTGAAACCATAAGGAGTTTCAGCCTACATCTGGTTACTCACCACACATAAAGCCAATTATTAAGACAATGAGGGTTGTCAAGAAAGGAATTTTTAAGATGAAAGATGTCATTGGTTGGGAAATAAGGGAATCTGTCTCCCCAACTAAAAGAGAATGGGGGCTTTTAAGGTGGGGCTGCATGCTTTGGGCCCCTCAGTGAGGGATGGTGAGTCTTAGAGTAGGTAAATCCATGTGGGCAACTTGGGAATCTCAATCCTTTATCTTACAGAAATTCTGCTATTTTGGGGAGACAACTCTAAAGAAAGGTCAAGTAGTTAGTTAAAAATTACAGGGCTCTGGTCATCAAGCTGTACTGGCTTGAGGATGGAAAATGTGAGAGGAAGAGGATTAGAAAAAAAATATATAGGGGTCAATGGAATTTCTATATGGAGCTGGTTATGCATACAGGCAATACATACACCTGTGTGTATGTTCTGAAATTTGGGGAAATTGGTTTATGAAATAATTTACTCAATTGAGTAAATTATTACAAAATAATTTACTCAATTATAAAATCATTTTTATTTATTCGTAAGACTGCTGCAGGAAAAACGAAATGTATACAAGTCCTTTGTGGAGTATCTGCTTCCCTCAACAAATAATTTTGAATCTATCACACAATCTTAGACTATTGCCCTGAAATAAAAATGTAGAAGCTTTGTTTAGAAATATAAATCTCCCTCAGATTTTGGCTGTGCAATCAATAAAATGTTGTTTACTTTCTGTGAGAAATATTGAGGCCAAGGGTCATTCATGAAAATATCTTTCTGTTGAACACTTTTTCCAGTCTGCGCCCTGTAAGGCCATCTCCTCCATACCCCTAATGCCCAGTGCACCATCCTCCACGTTCTTCTGGAATCTCCAGTGTTTTATTTCAACAAGTAGGCTCTGCGCTCCAGAGGATGGGGACATGGTTTTGTTTATTTCTCCAGGGCTTGACACATAACAAATATCAAATTTCATCCCTATTCTTTGAATAAAGAAACCTATATCCTGTAAAATTTCCATGGCAAAATGTGGACTCTACGACAAAGTAGTGTTTATTTTTATATTCCATATCTTTAAATTCATTACACAATTTTATCTTCCTAAGGCATAGTTAATAAGCTTTCTACTACAACATGTCTGATTTTGATAACATCTACCCAGGATTTTTTTTGCTTTTTAATCTTCTGTCAGGGAGTATTTTCTAACTCTTCTTCATGTCCCACTGACTTCCTCTAAACTTGATGTCTAGATTGCAGTGTTCAGCCTCTACCTGTTCCAGTCATGTTCCATTATCTGTAAATCAATATGCAGCAACTGCACTGGGCTCAATGAATCTCTTCAGCTCGCTGTGGTCCTCCGCAGGAATCTCATTACCTCCCCATCTGTGAAGTCGGTAACTGCAGGAAGCTTCTGCTTGGGATCAAAGTTCATTCAAGCCTGGTGCCCTGTCTGGGTCTGTTTCCATCTTGAAGGCACATTGTTCTTCCTTCATCTGTTTTCCACCCACAGAGAAGGCTGACAGTAAATACCGAATATCTTTCCTGAGGCGATTGCATTAAGTTTTTCTCAAATTTATCCATTAGAATACTGCTAACAATAAATCATGTTTTGCAAAATAAGATTCAAAGTGAAATAGCTGATGTATGGTAGCTCATTTCGATGCAGAATATTAGCAGACATGTTGATCTTAAATTTCATATAGTCTATCTCCCAAGTAATGGGTTACTATCTTTATAACATTCCACAGAAAGTAGTTTCCTCCTCCTTAGGTTCTCATGAAGGAGAATTGTTTTCAGAGTCCAATATATCCTTCAGTCTAACAGGAGAAGTTCCTTTTTATAAGAGACAAATTCAATGAACATTTAATGTGAGCTAAAATACCTAGTAGGTGGATGAACATATAACTAAAATGTATGGACTAGATTGAAGAATCCGTAATGTAAAAAATGGGTAACTAAATTGAAAATGTTCCATGTTTCATCAGCCTGTTGTAAGATTGACATTAATGTAGATTTAGTTGGAACTACGTCCCCTCAATAACATCAACTAACTATTAGATCTATTTTAATCCAAAATGATGTAATTATTAAAAGACTGTAGATTTTAAAGAGCAAGGATGCAGGTAACCTATGTAGGGCCCAAACCAGAGGTTAAACAGTTGTCAGGAGCCTGAAAATCCAGGCAGGCAAAATGCTGCACCATTCTTCATTCTCTGAAAGATTACCATTTTTTGCTATTTTAGTTCCCACGGTGAGTGAAAAGTGGACATCTCACGGTTTCCTGGCTTGAAAGACCAACAATCTGCATGACTATGTCAGATGTCCACTCTGTTCCTATCAGCCACTTCCAAGAGGTGATTAGTGAAAATGTAGATAAAGCAGGATGGTGCCTGTGGCTCAGTGGATGGGGCACCAGCCCCATATACCAGAGGGTGGCAGGTTCAAACCCAGCCCTGGCCAAACTGCAACCAAAAAATAGCCAGGTGTTCTGGTGGGCACCTGAAGTCCCAGCTCCTCTCAGGAGGCTGAGGCAAGAGAATTGCTTAAGCCCAGGAGTTGGAGGTTGCTGTGAGCTGTGACAGCACTGCGTGCTACCGAGGGAGATAAAGTGAGACTCTGTCTCCAAAAAAAAAAAAGCACAGAAAGCATTGTATGTAAGAGGAGAATTAAGGGCATTATTTTGAGCTGGACAGATCCTCTATTAAGTTAGTACTACAAGGCTGAAATTATAATGGTAATGGTCATCGGCATCTCTAGCTAGAGAGAACTTCAACCCTTTACAAAGTTCCTCTTTCCAACATAATTTAAGAAAGCCTCTGGGAACAACTTATCCCCATCCTTCTAAAAGGTTAGGTTTCCCTTCTCTATTGGAATCAGTCAAAGTGAGACTCTCTGCCCTGGCTTCTATAGGTCCATAGCAGCTCCATCCAAAACAAAGGGCATTGCTTCCGGCAGTTCTCTGCTGCTAAGCCTCCATCGCTGACACAACCTTAATCCTCATCAAATGGGAGTTGTCCCACCACTATTGATGCTAGCACTAGTCAAGCAGAGATAGGGCAGGCAGTGATGCTCTGATTCAGACCAGGGCATTTCCACTATCTCTGCTCTCCAAGGCGTGGATCTCTGCTTATTCACTCTGGCTACTAATCTTTTTGTGAAATGCAAAAGAGAATTTTTCCTCCTTATCTGTCTTCTTTCTCAGGAGAAGGGTACAGTAATGGGCTTAATGAAAGACCTTTTCTAGTTTACATATTCAACCTTTTATTTTGTTCTCCTCTTTGTGCCATTATTTTCCAGAACCATCACGTCTCACAACAGGGAGATGAAACATTGCATAATGCAGTAAGCTGGATGGATCTTCCCTGTTTTGTGTATGCATTATCTATTTCTTTCTCTCTCTTCTAAGATTGTTATAAATATTTAATGAGACAGTGAATCTTAAAAGTGCTTTAAATATATCAAATGTTACATAATTATAAATATTTTTATAAAAATTTCTCTGAAGAGTGTATCCTCCTTGTTTAATCATTTGAGTTTTCTCCTATTAGACTAAACTTGGTCTCCTCTCTACTTTTACAAACTTCAATTGTAAAAGTCCATGGCAACCCACAAAGAAGGAAGGGTCTGGAGAGTAGAAGCTTACATGTTCATAGCAGCTATAAAAGATATTTATATTTGGATCTTACTTCTTTCTTCCATACCTCCTGTCAGTCTTCATATCTATGAATTGAGTGCTAACAAATTAAGCCCAGGTAAGGTTTTCATAATCCACCACTCTCCAAACTAAGCATAGGAAAACTCTGAACTTAGTCATTCAAAACCATCAGACATGCAGAAATCGGAAAAAGAAAACAAAAGAGAAAATACACAACCTAAGAACACAAATAGATTTAAGTTCCTTGGCAATAAATGAAATATTTACTATGAAATTACCAAAACAAAATATAACACTCAATGCTGGTAAATGTGAATGAGGCAATCAACAACTGTTATTTAAATGTAAGCTTATTCAGTTTGAAAGAATTTTGAAAGGTGTATCAAGTGCCTCTATATTGTTCATTTTTGAACAAGTGTTTATAATTGAGTATATCTCCCCTAGAGTAACAAGTTCAAAAGCCAGGCAAAGATTTATGATAGTGCATTATTTGCATAGTAAAAATTTGGGGAACCAAATCAAATCTTCAAGAACAAGGAATGGTTAAGCAATCATGCTTAATCCATATGATAAAATATTTTCCAAATATAACAATTACTTACGCACAGCACTGCAATGAGATAAGAAAGGTTTTCTGGCATACTTGGTAAGAGAGTATAGGAGAGAGCATCTGTGTTGATATAGAATTTTACTTATCCATAGCAGGCACAATATTGAGTATGTTATAGACGTCCCATTTATTCCTCCAAACAATGCTGTTACTTAATTGCTGAACTATGGGGATGTGTTCCAAGAAATCCATTATTAGCCAATTTTGTTTCTATAGGAACATCATAGAGTGAATTTTCACAAACCTGGATGGCATAGTCTGTGACTTACTCAGGCTACATGGTAGAGCCTATTGCTCTTAGGCTGAAAACCTATACAACATGTACTGAATATTGTAGGCAATTGTAACAGTATGCTAATAATTTGTGTATCCAGACATAGAAACCCCCATGTGCTGTGCTATTATATTCTGGCTGTTCTACATGACTAGACAATAGTAATTGTTCAGTTCCATTTAAAATCTATGGGTCCATCATCATATATGCAATCTATCCTTGATGTGAAAGTTGTTATGAGTTACATAACCGTATTATCAAAATCATTTTTTAGGCAAGTAATTTGGCTTCAGAAGGTTTTATCATAGTGGCTAATTTAAGAATTGGCAGCCTAGTACAGAATTTACACTGAGGAAGTTCCCATATTCGATTCTCCTTCTCTAGTCCTGGCTGGCATGACTGCCCAGAGGGAAAATTCAATGCCTGGCCCTTATCGCCACTCTGTCCCCTACTACAGTATTCCTGATTGAACACCCCATTATGAGTCTTAAAATTAATGTCTCTTTCTTTCCAAAGATATAAAAGAAAATAAGAGGGTTTGAGTAGACCTGCTCATGGTGAAGTAAGTATCAGTAACATTTCTTTTTTGCATATGTGTATTGCTATATACTAAAGTTCATATACATTCTAAGAACTCTACTATTAAATGCAAGCGCCAGTGATTCCACAATTTTCCTACTCCTTGTGAAGGATAGAAGATTCATTGTATCATAAATATAAAAATGAAATAATGGCCCAAACCAAAGAAATACATGTATAGATACAGATTATACATAGATATATATTACATATTTATTTATATATATACACAAACACACAAAGATATATACACATACATATAAATCTGTATATATATATATATTTCATTGAATATATGTTCATAGTGAAATCAAGGAAAAATCAAGGGAGGCATTACATTTGGATATGCATAAAAAATAAAACAGCTGGGTGGTGCCCCTGGCTCAAAGGAGTAGGGCACCGGCCCCATATGCCAGAGGTAGTGGGTTCAAACCCAGCCCTGGCCAAAAAAATTGCAAAAAAAAAAAATAATAATAATAAAATAAAACAGCTCAAAACAAAGTGATAATTAAGCTAAATGCTAAAAATCTCTCCTCCTCCATGGTAGAAAGGTGCACCATTTAGGAAATGCTAAATGTATTAATTCCCGTTATAAATTAGGCTACTTACAGCTTACATTCTACTTACAGTGCTATACTACTCAGAATAGCATTTAGCAATAAATTAGCCTTGGATAGAAATCCCCTGTGGCATTTACTTGTTTGAGCTTTTAATTAAATTGCTGAGAGCAAATAATAACTCCCACCATATTACATGAGACTATTCATTCCACAAGACGATGAATGCATCTAGCTGAACTTTTGACTGTAAATCATCTCCTTCAACAAAGATGTTTTTGTATCATTTTTCCTCATGAAAATAACAGTAAAGGAAATGATCTAAAAAAAAAAAAGGTTATAAAATTGAGGTTATGAAAGAAGATTACTTTCCTAGGAAATACTATAAAGATTTTCTGTTACCTAAAATCTGAATTCTAGGTTTAAATTTTATATCACAAAAAAACTTGAATTTTCTTTCTCATTATTTGTGCCTTCCATTTGAATACTAAGAAAAATTTAATAACTCAAGTAAAGGTCACTGAAAATATTATATAGAATTGAGATTTGAATAGCCTGGAAAACAGAATCCACTGGGTTAAGCTGCCCTTGAAAAAAAGTGACTAGAAACATCAGAAGGAATATTAAACATGATTAACGTATCAAATCTTAAGTTGACAAATGAAATTTTTTCAGGATACAAATTAAGTATCGTCTTTCAACATATTGGCCCTTCATTCTGTTGCCATGTTCTCTGAAATATTCACGTCATGTTTGTCCTCAGATAATGAGAGAATGGAAATTTTTATGACTAAATACTGTGCTTGAGGAGCCAGTGCAGGTTGACCCATTAATGATATGGGGGCACACTAAAGGGAATTTAGCTTTTACCCGAGTTAGGAGCAAAGATGGTCACGAAAGTAAGGAAGCTCTTCCTAGTGAAGCTCTTTTTCATTCATAAAATTGCAAAGAATTGTTGAAAATTCATTAAAACAAACTAAATAAGGCAAGATTATCTTTAAATAAATAAATCTATAGGACGGAATTAATTGTGTATATTGTGCATAGTTGCTCCTTTTATTCACTATGACCTATATCAGAGAGTGCCCTCAGTGCTACCCAAGAACATCCTCTCTAACAAATATGGAAACTAAAGCAAATCACAAAAGAATAAATTTAAGGAAATAATTGAATGAACCAGGATAGTTTAATGATACTATGTAAAATAAGTAACTAGGGTTACTTACTTGTTCAACAACAAATAACATGATATTCTTAAATACAGTAGAACATCTGTAAATTGATCACCCAAGAAACTGTAGCAAACTGGTCAACACACAGAGGTGGTCAACATAAGGGGTAGGCCTACTGTATGTACGTGTACTTTACTTTCTTGTACAACTTTTATTAGAGAATATCGTATGAAATCATCCATAATCAAAACAGTGAAATCATACATACGGTATCATACAAAATCAATGCATTTACTATTTTCTCATGGTGTAATCATTTTTTCTGAAGAGTTGGTCTTGATCTGTTGCTTATTCTTATTACAAATGTAGGTGAAGAAAGCACTCTCAAGATTGGTTACTCCACTCCACATATCTGGGCATTTTTCCACAGCACATGAGTTCAACTGCATTATCAGATGCCTGACATCCTCTTCTTTTGGAGTCTCTGAAATTTCTGCGTGATCCTACTTGCTTCTTACACTCCATCAGCAGCTTCATGCACTTCAGTTTTTCTTGGCATGAAGTTAAGCCAGAATTAATGAATAACTGTTTCAAGAAAGTTGGATTTGTTACAACCCCAAAGCATGATGTTTTGGCCCCATTAGAGAATCTATCTCCCATAACAGAATTCAAGGGAGTAGATTTTGAGAGTTTGGTTGCAATGGATGATGAGGTGGCAACCTGTAATGAACCCAACACAGAAGTAATTTTCTAGGTGATATTGACCTAACTATAGTTATTAATATATTAACTAGGAAACAGAGAAAAAAGAAGCAGCACTATGAAATTTTAGTTTGCTTTTCTCAATAATTGAAGTTGATTCAATTCCTACATAACACACATATGTATAAAACCAAATCTTTGTGTGTTTATGTGCATAGCTATCTGTGTGTATACACACATATATATATACATATATGTTTGTGTTTTGCTCAGAAAAATTTAATCTTTTAGTTTAATTTACACATTTATTTTACAAATATTTTGGGGACCCCACTATGTGCCAGTAATTCTAGGCAGTAGAAATGAAGTGTTGAAGACAGATGAAGTATTGCCCTTAAATTCAACTGGGGTTAAAAAAGATAAGTAATATACAAGTTAGTATGTAAGATTATAATACTGTATTATTATAGAAATAAAGGGGAGATATAACTGTGGAATATCAAGTCAATAAGAAAATATGATCTATTTAGAAAATGGGGCTGAGAAATTCATCAACAATTTAAACAAAAAAGTAATGTCTCTCTCACATTATGCACAAATTCTGTGTGAAGTACTGAGTTAGAAAATTAGGAAAAATTAGAATAGTTCTACAGAAAATATAGAAAAAATGTATTTTCACTACAGTGAAATAGCTGTATATGTAAAAATATATAAAATTATATTGTGTATAAGTATGAATATATTTGTCTGGTAATATAAACTTAAAATTTCTGGAGGGAATAACATAAAACATTTTTATAATTATCAGATGAGAAAAAGTATATTTGCTACATGTTAAAAAAATAAGATTTGGTTCCAAGAATATATAAAGAAGTATGAATAAGAGAAGTTAAAACAGAAAGAGTCAAAGGTTATAATAAAGCAAATCCTAAAAAAAAAAGAGTGCTAACAAACATTTGTAATTATATTCAAATTCATTTTACAGTTATTTTATTATAAATATTACATAGAAATTTTTGTTTTCACCTAAATGCTTTTATTCTGTTAAGACATAAATGTGGCTAACAGCAGCATTTTCATATTTCATTAATAAACCAATGTCTAAATGTGATATGAATCTTACCCAATTAGTTTCTTTTATTATTATTATTAAATCATCACTGTGTACATTAATGCAGTCATGGAGTACCATGTGCTGGTTTTATATACAATTTGAAGTATTTTCAGCATACTGGTTCACATAGCCTTCATGACATTTTCTGAATTAATAAACGGTGGCATTTCTTTTTTAAGAAGATATGAGATGAAGTGGTATTCACAGGATTTTAATAGAGGATTAAATGATCAGTTTTGGAACTACAAAAAAATCAGGAATCTTCCATGTATTTATATTATGAATGTCTTTTTTAAAAAATCACCTTTGGTTTATAGCTGAAAGAAATAATAGTATACAAGAATATCTTCCATTGTCTTATCATTATACTTAATGAAGTAGATTCAAGTTTGACAAATTCATAAATAGCACACATATGTGTAAAACCAAATTTTTATGTGTTTGTGTGCATAGATATTTGTGTGTACATACATAGAGTGTCTTCAACTCCATCCAGGTTAATACAAAAGATGTAAAATCTCCATCTTTTTATGGCTAAATCATATTCCATGGTATACATATACCACCATTTATTAATTCATTCATGAGGTGATGGGCCCTTGGGTTGATGCCACATCATGGTCATTGTGAATGGAATTGCAATGAACATTCTAGTGCAAATGTCCTTATGGTAAAATAATTTTTGTTCTTCTAGGTAGATACCTAGTAATGGGAATGCTTGATCCAATGGAAGGTTTACTTTTAGCTCTCTGAAGATTCTCTATACGTCTTTCCATAGAAGCTGCATTAGTTCGTAATCGCACCTGTAGTGTAAAAGGGTTCCCTCCTCTCCACATCCACACAAAGTGAGGGTGAACAGCACACCCCCTGGGTAAAGAGCTCGACTACAACTTAAACTTTACCTAACAAATGCAAACCTAATCATTTGCACCATAATATTGATCTGAAATAAAAAAAATAAATGAAGTAAAAAAGAAAAAAAAAGTGTCCAATCTTTCTAAAGTGGATTATGAAGTAGTCTCTTAGCTTAAAAGCTAAGGACATATATCCAGCAGAAGGATTCTCTAAGAATTTGGTTTCTATTGTGGACAAGCAGGCTGACCTGATTTCTCAAGCACATAAGGGGAAAAATAGTAACCCATAAGAAAACTTGGATCTTTAAAAAATAAGCCAATGTGTATGTTGCCTTTCCCTTTTTCCTACATTTTTTGACTCCTACAATGCCCCTTTCTACTGAAGAAACACTAAAGCACTTTTTCAACCATAAAAACACTTGGCCTTTTTTTTTTTTTTTCAGTATTTTTGGCTAGAGCTGGATTTGAACCCACCACCTCTGGCATATGGGACTGGCGCCCTACCCTTTTGAGCCACAGGTGCCAGCCAACTTGGCCTTTTTCAAAGTGAGACAAACCAGTCTCACTGTTGTTATAAACAAACTATATATGGAAGCTGTCCACTTCTCTTCAGCTTTTGACTCAACTAATTTTTTGTTGCAGGAGCTCACTCCTGTAATCCCAATACTTGAGAGGCCAATGTAGGTGGATTACCTGAGATCACAGGTTCAAGACCAGCCTGAGCCAGAGTAAGACCTCATCTCTGGGCATTGTGGTGGATGCATGTGCTCCCTGCTAGTAGGGAGGTTGAGGCAAGAGAATTGCTGAAGCCCAGGAGTTTGAGGTTGCTGTGAGCTGTGATTTCACAGCACTCTAACGAGGGTGACAAAGTAAAACTCTGTATCAGAAAAAAATAATTGTTTTCCTTTATAAACTGAGCTACAAATAGTATTCTTTTATTCTACAGATGAAGTATTTAATACTTGAATAATCACCAACACATCTCACATACATTGGTGTAATAAATAAAAATAAGAAAGAAAATTAATTATATAAATGTAAGTAAAAGAACAAGAAAGAAAATAGAAGTGCTTTGTAGTCCTAAATTTTGTCACATGTTAATATATTGTAGCTGGTTTTTATTATTTTCTTTTTCAGTTGCCTATTGCATTTTTCCCTTGGTCACAAATCTTATTTATCACTTATTTACATGTTAAAATTGAAAAGGAGAATGTTTGTTTGATGGATCATTAGTTGTACGCCTTTTGGCACATGATGATTGCATTTTTTGCAATGAATACCAGCTTTGATTGGAGTCACCACTTTATTAAGTTTATAATAATCATAATACCTTTCCATCACATTCTCTTTTTTTATGTACATAGTTAACCAGGACAACTAGGACATTGAAAGGTAGTAATAAACACACTCTGTTTTGTTTTTTATTTTGTTTGTGTCATTCAATAGAATACTATTATTTTATCTTATAAAATTAGGCCTCCATATCACAGCCTTCCTGTTTCAGGGCATCTGTCTTTGCTGCTGTGCTAGAAAAGCTCCTGTCTCAGATGGTCTGCGCCTCTATTTCATTCAGGATTCTGCTTAAATGTCACGTCCTCACAGAGGCCTTCCTTGGTAACACTTTTAAAATCTGTACTTTCTATTATTGTTTGCCCCTGCCCTTCTTTTTTATTTCATAATATTTATCACTCCGTGATATTATATTTGTATATTTATATTGCTTCTTTTATTGCCTGTCTCTCCTTCCAGAATGTAAGACCAATGAAGTTAAAAATTTTCAAATTGTCTCCCATGTGGCCAGGGCACAATGGTTCACACAACATGGTTCCCAGAACAGCAGCATCAATATCAACTGGGAGTTTATTAAATGTGCACAGTCTTAGGCTCCAAACTAGACCTACTGAACTAGAAACTCCATGAATAGGCTTAGCTGTCTGTTTTATAAAAACCCTCCAGGTGATTCTGATGCATTCTCTGAAAACTGTCATAGAAATGGCTGGCATTCAGTAAATATCTTACCATCAATGTCAACTTCGCAGATCAGGACTTCACTGAGGGAATCTTCTTAGTTGCTGAAGTTACTGATTTCCAACTATATAATCAGTAAGTGGGAAAATAATCCTAGGATGGTTTTCAAGTCTTATGCCAAGATAAGGATGAGGGTTAATATTCACTGATCCCTTGACTTCATAAACTTCTATCTTGCTAAGGAGACCTCAGTGGCACTCGGACTGATGATCTGGGGATTTGTGTTATGCCAAATCCAAATACAGCAGTTATTAAAAGACTCACATGCCCTTTTTTGGGGGGAAAGGACATATGTGTCTGAGGAGAGGAATAGAGTATTGGGAGTACATATTTGTATTGTAACAGGAGTGTCCATCCTCATGATTTCCCAAAATCTCCTCTGGAATAGTGTCTGAATTGCAGAATTTACTCAAGGATGAGCATTCACTAAAGCAGTCGTCTCCCACCTTTTTGGCACTAAGACAGGTTTCACAGAAGACATTTTTTTCCATGGACCAGAGTGGAGGGTGTTTTTGATATGACTCGGCAAGAAATTGATTTATTACAGTCTCTGTGCAGGCAAACCTCTTTGCTAATGACATTTATAGCCACTTTCCAGCACCAGCATCCCCACTGCAGCTTCACCTCAGATCATCAGGTGTTAAATCCTTGTAAGGAGCATGCTACTTAGATCCCTCACACATTCAGTTTACAGTAGGGTTCATTCTCCTGTGAGATTCTAATGCCACTGCTGAAATGCAGAGATGAGGGTGATGGGGAGCAGCTGGAAGTACAGATGAAGCTTCTCTCACTTGCCCGCCTCTCACCTCTTTCTATGGGACCCGTTCCTAACAGGCCATGGATGATACCATACTGGTGGATGTCCCAGGGGTTAGGGACCACATGGTTAAAGGATTAAAACTCTTTTGTGGCATCTCATTCCCTCCCTCACCACACCTGATATTTTTAAATTATAGGTTAGGAACTTGACTTTTATGGAATGTTAATTAATTTTGTTCTTAGGAGTCCCCTGATTATTAACCACAGCTAGAACTTTCTTCTGTCTTTGGATGTTTAATTTATAACTAATACAAGTTGGCTAATTGACTCTGGATAACTTAAGCCAATTTTTGAAAGCTAGGAAAATAAATTCAGAAATAACTAAAAAGCATGCTTTATAGTTTTCTTTGTCATCTTTCCATTAACTTTGAATAAGATTCAAAATACGCAGGAAAAGAGTGTCAGATTGTCTTATCTTACTTCACTTTTGCTAAAAGGAACCCAGGACACATTGAATTATGGTACCAACAAGAGGAATACAATGGGAAATTGGTAGATCCCCAAAACAAATCCCCAATGCAGTTAGGAAAATTAGAGAAAATTGATGTTTGGTAACCCACAATAGCAAATGTCCACTATTCTGGGGTTTTTTTGGTTGTTTGCTTGTTTTGTTTTAATTTTTTTTTAGTACTGATCAGTAGGCACTAAACTAAATACTTGAACTTATTTACAGTTTTGAAAACTGAGTGTAGAAACATTTTTTTTCCCCATAGCGCTGCTGGTCAGAAAGTATTTGTTTTACTTTGAAAGAAAGCAGTCCTGCCCTGTATGTAGCTTGATTTTCCTTTTCTGTTTGAAGTTCTTTAAAAGTATTGATGCATTAATCTTCACCAATACTCTGAGAAAGAAGAAAGGATTATTATACTCATTTTTCAAACGAGAAAAGCAAGACAGAAAGAGATTAAGTAACTTGCTAAAGGCAAACGAAGAAACGCTAGAATTTGGGAGTTTGAGCAAGTTTCCCCTCAGCTGAAGCCAGGGGTGGTGGCTGGGGGTTGACGGTAGGAAGAGAGAAGGAAGACTGAAAATTATAGAGCTTTTGTGCAAAACCTTTTCAGCTTGTCATCCTAATCACAATTTTGCTTTTTGAATACAATGGCAGTAGATGTGGGCAAAGAAATGTCTCTGCCAGAGACACTTTAGAATTATCCTTTGGTCCAATTTCCACTGGCAACATTATTAAAAGTCCTGAGTCCATTTCTGCTGTGTCACAGAACTCCTGTGACCCCTTCTGTCAGGTTCCCAGGAACAGATGCCCTCTGTGAAGGTTTTAGGTTCGCCTGCATGTATAGGGTGACCAGATTTTAACATTTGTAAAGCGGGACAACTTGGCCAGGGTTGGGGTTGTGGGTGGGTGGGGGGGTGGGGGCGGGGCAGGGGACGGGGCAGGGCAGGGCCTGACAACAATACAAACTTTGGTAAGCAGTTCTCGATAATCACTGCTCAATAATTATTTATTATTACAGTTTAATATTATAAAATTAACAAAAATAATATAAAACTCATATTCTGGCGAAATAGCCACATGGCAGCCGAAAACCAAAAGAAATTCCCTTCCTGTTCTCCTGCCTGTTCATGCATCCTTTCCAAAAATCGGGACTTTTTAAAAACGCCGCGGGACGCGGGACAAATTGTTAAAAAGCGGAACTGTCCTGCCAAAAGTGGGATGTCTGGTCACCCTATGCATGTAGCACTCTTTTGAAAAATAGACTCCAGCAGTTAGTGTTCGGACTCTGTAAATATGTCACCAGACCACTCTTCCTTGTAGAGCTCAGAGACGATTGGAAATTATTTTTCTCATTCAGTAAATAATTCCCAAGCTTTCCTGGATTTATTTTACTTTAGTCTAATCCACAGGAGCTGATCATAAACATTATTGATTGGGCACAGAAGCACCATTTTCTGCTTATTGGGAAAAAATTAGACAATGTGTAATGGAAGCACACAGCCTTATGGACTCACAATTAAAATAAAGACAAAAATGAGAAAATAGCAATTTTTTTTTTTGCTGGCTTCCAATTCAGTTTTATTTTCTGTGGATTCTTCCTTTCCTCTCCCTTCCTGGATTTCCAAGTTTTTAATTTGACTAAGCAAAAATGCAGATTATGCCAATCACTTTCCTAGATATGGAGAGTCAAATTCCATATACTGGTATAGTGTGGTATTTCTTTAACAATTTAAAATTATACAGTGTGTTTCAAAAGTCTCCCCTAAAGTCATCACACACAAGGAACATGAGAAACTGTAGCTAAATGTGCCTTTATTTACAAAAGAGTCATTATAAAATTTTATGAAATATTTACAAAATATTGTCGACACGTTGGCCACCTCTTTGTAAAATTTTGTAATGAATATTGGTCCCCTTTATATGGCAATGTCAGGTGTGACTTCTGGGGAACACTGTGTTATAACCTTCCAAAGACCATGAAAGGAATTTAATAATCATAATAAAGGTAATAATACAATAGCAACCAGATAATTAGCTCCTCACTTCATCCTTCCCTTGCAAAATATATGTAAACATTGAAACAGAGTATACTATGATGGGTAAGAAGATTTCAAGGGTCTTATCAATTTTCCTTTAAATTTCCTTGTATAAACTTTCTGATATCCTTTCCCCACTTTCTGTGATAAGAAGCTAAATACTTTATTTGCAGGACACAGATTCCAGTTTTTCTCCATCTGTTCAAATCTCACCTCTGTAATTAACCAATCGTGTGAAATAAATCCATATATTCAGTATCCCTAGGCTGTCATTGCTTGCTCTTAAACTCTAGATGGTATTTATGACTATCTCATAGAATCTGCAAGGTTTACTGAAATAAATCTCTTGCAAAGTTTTTGGCACATGGTAGGCATTTATTTCATGTTAGCTGTTGCCGTTAAGTTTCATGTTAATTCTACAAGTGGTACTGTATTTGTCATTTCAAAGGTGCAGACTTTTAGAGAACCTGAATGATGTGTACCCCTTTGATCTCATTTGCATGAACCTAAATCTAGGCTTCAGTTTCTTCAGTCTAATTTTGTTTAGACTTCTCTTTTCAAATCTCCTCTACAATACGGGTCCCATTTTCATCCTGCGGCTCTACCTAGGATGACCTAGACTATCTTGCTACCTTGGCTCTGAGGGACTGGCAGACGCAGCCTGCTTTCTGAGTTACCACCATTTCCTTCTGTTAGAAGACACTGGAAGATGGTGGCTTGATGGATCTATCTCTTTATACCAGTGGTTTTCAAATTTCAGTCTGCATCAGAATCAGTTGCAGAACCAGGCTTCTACCTTCTGAAGATTTGGTATATTTAGGGTGGAGTGTGAGATTATGCCATTCTAAGTTCATAGATAAAGCTGATACAACTGGTCTCAGGACCACATTTTGAAAACCATTGGTCTGTTTCTCTCAAAAGTCCCTCTAAAAATCACTTTGCCAGAAACACAGAGTTTTTAACCAACTTAAGAAATTATCAAATTACTTATTAAACTTTCTGTCCAACTATAATTTTCAGTGAGTGCCAGTTATAATCAACATTTGGAATTATCAAGTGCTTGTTAATATAATATTTACATTTTACAGAAAACATATAGCTGTTAACTTGAATGTTGCTAGTGGGGTTAGCATATAGTTATGCACCTTGAATATAAAAATTGCCTTATTAAAGAATACCTTTCTTCTGAGAAGCTGAGAATATCACATATGAAGAAGTTGCTTTTTCTGGAATGAAGATATTAGCTTTATTTATAATATTTGTGAAAGGAAAGGTGAAAAGTTGATTTTGTAATTAATGATATCCAGAATCGACAAATAAGGAAAAAAAAAACCCCAATTCCATTAAAAGGTGGGCAAAACACATGAACAGAAGTGTTTCAAAAGAAGATAGACAAATAGACAAACAAACTTATACATATATGTATTTGAGCTATATAGAGAGCTCAACATCACTAATCATCAGGGAAATACAAATTAAAATTACCATCTTATTCATATTAGAATGGCCCAAAAGAGTAGATGCTGTCACAGATGCAGAAAGAAAGGAATCTTTAGACACTGTTGGTGATACTGAAAATTAGTACAACCTCTATGGAAAGCAGTACGATGATTCCTCAAAGAAATAAAAGTCGACCAACTGATCGAGCAATCCCGTTGCTGGGTGTCTACTCAAAGGTAAAGAAGCTTTTTTTTAAAAAAAGAGGGGGAGGTAGTGCCTGTGGATCAAGGATTAGGGCACCAGCCTCATATACCAGAGGTGGTGGGTTTAAACCCAATCCCAGCCCAAAACTGCAAAACAAACAAAACAAAAAACAGGACAACTGCACTCAAATATTTATCACAACACAATTTACAAATATGAAGATGTAGAATCAACTTAAGCACCACCATTCAATTCATGAGTGGATAAAGAAAATATTTTATACACATACACACAGCATGGAGTATTCAGTCATTAAAAAAACAGTATTAAATAATGTCATTTTCAGCAACATGGAGGGAACTGGAGACCATTATCTTAAGTGAAGTATCTCAGAATGGAAAACCAAGCACTGCATATTCTCATTAGTAAGTGGGGGATACTTGATGAGTACATGTGGGCACAAAGTGACGTAAAGGACGTGAGAAACCAAGAGAAGGGGATGGTGGTGATGCTGGAATTTCTTTTTCAGTAGGTACTTGGTTTCAGGGATTGGAAGAATGAATCCACGGACCACAAATCAGTGGTAAGACAGGAGTCATTTTACAGAAAACAGTACAGAAAAAAAGCACCAAAGCTCCTAGTGGAGGGAAAAACCCAACTCAGAAGAGCTGTCTCTCTCTGGGTTCTTCGTTTAGAGATACATATAGTCACATGGGTCCTTTGTAGTTACATTTGGCCAAGACTTGGTAACAAATAAATGGATACAGTCCCTTCTGATGGTGCAAGGTGAATGAGTGTATTAATGAATGGACACAATCCCTTCTGCTAGAGCCGAAGTGAATGAATGGATTAATGAATGGATACATTTCATTCATTAAATTAGCAAGGCCTAGAAAACTTCCATGAAATTGACAATGCCAAGGAAATGAAGGTTCCCCACTAACCCTGTATCACCCTTAGAACTATGGAATGCTCACAGGGGATTAGTGCAGCCAGAGGAGGGCTCTCTAGGTCCAAGGGTGGTTCTGGGTTTGGCACAAGCAGCAGGCTGGCTGTGCCCTGGTCTCCCTCAACTAGATAGGGAACCACCAGATTCTGCCGTGCTCGCCCTCTCTGCTGCACTTGGTTTTCCAACTCTGCCTCCTCTGGTCCCCTGCCCCAACATGGTTGGGGCGGAGATGCAGAAGGCATGGCAGGTGCTCCAAGGACCTAACCAAAGGGCTGACCAAGCCAGGGTGCACCCACCCTGTACCAGTGGGAGAGTGGGATAAAGTTCACCTACTGGGTACAATAAACATGACTCTACTGACGCGGACTCCCAAAGCCCCGACTAACAAAAATGCCCCCTTAATTAATATTTTGGAACAAAATTTTTTAAAAAATTAAAAAAATAAATAAAACTAAGAACACAACCTGGTACTATTTTGAAAATTTATTCCCTATAAGTTAATTAGTGAGCTTAGAATATTCATATTATTTTGAATTTCATTTCTTTCTATACAGTTTCTTTTGGGAATGATAATTAAAAGAAAGGATTGTTTGAGTATAAAATAATTTTCAAGTATATATATATATTTGGTAAATTGTATGCTTTGGCAGTCAAGATTTATGTTTATCAAGATTTATTATATATGTAATTGAATACACTCATTTTCAAAACAGAATGATGTAGGCAGGTGCAGTGGTGCATGCCTGTAATCCTAGCACTTTGAGAGGTCGAGGCAGTGGATAACTTCAGCTCATGGGTTTGAAATCAGCCTGAGCAAAAAAGTGAGACCATGTCTCTACTAAAAATAAAAAAAAACTGAGGCCAGAGGACTGCTTGAGCCCAAGACTGTGAGCTATGATGCTACAGCACTCTACGGGGGCAGCTTGAGACTCTTGTCTCAAAAAAAAAAAAAAAAAGAAATTCTATAATAGACTACTTTATTAATAACACAATGAATATTATTTAAATTTAATTTTGTGCTTCATATGCTGTGCCTTATTTCAAATAGCCAAAACAGTTTTCCTGCCCCCCCAAAATAGAACTAATACAGATCCATAAATACTAAGATGTTAAATAAAATAGCTTAATAAGTTATCCATTATTTTAAATGGATAATTAATTATCCATTATTTTAATTTTTTTCTAAACACTTATATTTACCTTTGATATTTACCTAACTTCAAACTTATGCAACTTTAGGGTCCAGATTTGCTAGCAACCCTACAGTTACCACCATGTAAATACATATTCCCAGATACTAAATAATAGTATTAGATTTGGATTCAAGTTTCTAACGTAATTTTTTGTGTGCATAATGCTGTGAAAAGTATGCTTCCCACTTTTCTCTACCAAATTACATGTTTTGAACTTGCTTTTGCTATCCTTCTGTATTTGATCCTTAACCATAACTTTTTAAAAAAATAATGTGTGTGCAGTATTGCAGTGTTAAATTAGGGAAATGATACAGGATTTACATCTTAATTAAGGTCAACATCTGAGCCATTACTATGCAGCTTATTAAAATAATATTTATGAACTGATTGTGGGATAACAGCAGTTAATTACTACAGCTCACATTATAAAAAATATTAAAGTCTAAGCTTTCTATAAATCATAATAATGGATTACATTCATTCTTCAATCACTCTTCTTCTTACCCTATAGAAAATTGACTGCCGTCTACATAATACTGTGTTCTCTTAACATTCAAATGATTACATAGAATTGTAATCTACATGGATCTTGTGTTTTTATGAGATTATTTAATGCTTTTCTTCATATTTCTATTTCAAAGTGTCTGTTTTTCATTCATTCACTCTTTCACTCATTCACCCAACTAACTTCTGCTGAATACCAGCTACAAACAGTGCACTATTTTGGGTGAGAGGAAAAAAGTAATATAGTTGCCAAGAAATGATATGTATAAGGTTGCCCTAAAACAGTACCTTTTGAAGCTGTGTAAGAAAGAATTAGACCAAAAGCTATCTGCATTCAAAGAAAGAGACTGTCTTCTGTGGGAACATTTTGCATTTTGGTGCCACCTATTACGACAGAAGCAACTCCATGGTACTTGGAGTCTTTAAGACATTATTTCATTTAAAAGTACTAACTTGATCAAGAGATAATGACTGCTGTAGAGAATTTATGTATAATTTTCAGTGCTCACAGCACTGAAGCAGGATTGCCTTCCTCAATAAGCAAACATGGTCTCAGGGATGGACTGACTTCCAATTCTCATTCTGGTGATACTTGCACCACCTGCTGCCCTTTCAGTAAGATAATCTTCTATATAGACTTATGTGCACTGCTTGGAAGAAATTAAAATCAAATAGAGATCATCTTGCTGTAACCAGGAGTCCCTGAGGATTGCTTTAAAATCTCTATAATCGAGGAGAATGCAGTTTATACCATCCTATAGAATGCACTTATTAGCTTCAGTTAGAATGGGGTCACTGGTAGTTGAGCTTCCAGGGATCTCTAAGGTGAATTTAGGGTAGTTGGTATTATTTAGCTATATATTATCTATTTAATTTTAAAGGCAGTATTCTAGTATTGTATCATTTATTTTTGAATATTTACTGTAAGTTAGTCACATTTTCCATTTTTTACATAAGTATAATTACATAATAGAGACTTCAGTAAATTTACCTTTGTGCCATTATGTTAAACTTCTTTTATTTTGAAGAAAGTAAGGTATATTACCTACACAGGGCAAGTGGCTCCCAGCCATCTCCACCTGAGCTGAGGGGAGGACATGTCTCTGCATTGGGGACATTGATGCGTGGTAGCGAGCAGAGGAACCTGCAGGTTGGAGGGTGGGCAGAGGGGTCCGCAGGAGGCTCCAGTGGCCAGAGGGGCCAGACATCTGCTGGGGACCACCTCCAGGTTCCCAGCTCAGAGAGCTCCGGTGTCTCTCCCCCAACCCTGGCTCTGTCTTCCTTCCCTTGTACTGGCACTAAACAGGGAACCCCCAATTTCCCAGGCCTGGTCAATTTCATGTAAGCTTCCTAGATATACATCCCTAGACAAAGGACCCAGGGGAGATTTATTTCTGACTTAGGTTTTTCCTTCTGCCAGGAGCTCTGATGTGTGGTCCATGGATTCATTTCTCAAATCCCCCAGACGAAGGACCTATTCAAGAAGAAATTCCAGTAATAATGTAACATTAAAAGCAGCTGGACTTCTCCACTTCATACTATTTTCCCCTAGGGAGTACTCTTGAGCCACTCTATTATTAAACATAAATGATTTAGCAGCAGAATTGAAACAACCATGTATTCCAATGTAGAGATAAATTGAACGATTCTTTCATTGAATATCTCATGTCTTTTAGCTTAAATTCTACACAGTTACAGACATACTTTTGAAAAAAATGTATTCACATTTGTATGCAATGCAAGCAATGAAACTAGTTCATTTCTTAAGAAACCTAAATATTTATGCTTCTGATGTATTCTGATCACCCGAACGAGATATGACTTATACTCCCTTTAAATTTGCTTTGGGTAAACATTTAATTTATTGGAGGAACTCCAAAGCAGTAATATTATAACATTAACTCAAGTGGTTTCTCTAATGTTTTTAATGCATCAATTTATCAATGAAGAATACATGGAGATTCCTCTTTTTACATTGTTTTATTATGAAGCAAATGTGCTCTGATTGAGTGATGACTTACTGTAATTTTCTTGGACTTATTTTATTTGCTTATGGAAGTGTTCCTTTACAAATCTTTTTAAAAATGTATACACAGATGGTGATCTTAGGTTAATAAAATATTACTCTTTGATGTAATAAAAGAAATATTACTCTTTCTATGATACTGGAATTCCTTCTTCAGTAGGTCCTTGGTCTGGAGGATTTGAAGATTAAATCCACGGACCACAGATCAGTAGTAAGACAGGATTTACTTATTTTTCCTTTTATTTCCTTTCTCTTTTCTTTTTTTATTTTTTTTGCAGTTTTTGGCTGGGGGCTGGGTTTGAACCCGCCACCTCCAGCATATGGGGCCAGCGCACTATTCCTTTGAGCCACAGGCGCCACCCAAGACAGGACTTATTTTATAGAAAAGAATACAGAGGAAAAGCACCAGAGCTTCTGGCAGAGGGAAAAGCACAAGTCAGAAAATCTCCCCTCTTCTGAGTGCTTTGTCTAGGGGTGTATATAGTCACATGGGTCCGTTATAGTTACATTTGGCCAGGACTTGGTAACAAAGGAAGGGGTACAGTTTCTTCTGCTGGGGCAAGGTGAATGAGTATATGAAGGATGGATACAGTCCCTTGGGCTAGGGGCAAAGAGAATGAATGTATTGATGAATGGATACATACAGTCCATTCATGAAATTTTCCAAGCCTAGGAAACTTACATAAAATTGACCAGGCCTGGGAAACTGGAGTTTCCCTGTTCCTTGGGAAGTGCAAGGGGAGGGAGACAGAGGCCGGGTTGGAGACACAACTGCACTCCCTGAGCTGGCAACCGGGAGGTGTCCTCCCAGCAGATGTCCAGCCCCTCTAGCCACTGGAGCATATGAGGGTCCCCCCACCCCCACACTCCAGCCCACAGATGCCTCTTTTGGCTGCTGCACCAACAAACCCAGGGTGGAGATGGCAGGTCCTCCCTTCAGCTCCGGTGGACCTGGCTGGGGCAACACTCACCCTGTGTCACTTTCTCATAGCTAACAAACAGCAATGACAGCCATCAAAACTAGCACATAATGTCAAACAAATAAACTAACTCAGGGCTTAAGTAAATTTTCTTTTGGTCAAAGGATTTTAAGACTATACAGAATATTAAGGATCCATTTTAATATAAACTCACAGAAAATAGGATCAGATAAGTAATAATGTCCTTTACTCAAAAATAAACTTAATTTTCAAAAATGAAGGTAAAAAGTGTATTATATGGGGAAATGCTAAGATTTCAGAAGGCAGGGATAAGTAGTAAAAGAAAATATAAAGTTTTTATATATACAATAATATACTATAAATACTAACATTTCAAAATTTGACTTTTTCATAAAATCAACTATGTTTTTTGGAGCCTTGAAGGGACACCGAATAAAGTACCAGAATTGATAAATTAAATACAATTTTGACTAACAGGTGTTACAGAATTTTACTAATATATAAAGGGATGAACGCAGGGAATAAAAACCTACCAAGGACCCCTTTTGCTCCTTTTTAGACGACTGCAGCCTTGCTCTCTATGATTTAGGTATTTGCTTTCAAAGTTAAAAATCTGGAATTTCTAGTTTCTCTTTGTTAAGCTGGTTAGTTTCACTTACAGAAAATGTGCACTTTCTCACTGTTGCCCTTGGTGAATTTGGCTGAAATTAAAAGGTTACTGAAAGAGCATTTTCAAAAATTACCCTGTCTTATTTTGAACAGATTATGGCAGACACTAACAGATGGACAAAAAACTGTAATACAAACATTATAAAAAACAGGTAGACCAATAAAGCAAAATGACAAGTGGACAGGACAGAAAACATAAACGGAATTAAACAGACAGAAATTAGTCAAGTATGGAGCCCAGCCACAGGGCCGTGAAATCACATTTAACTCTTTCACTCACTCACTCATACAAAACTCAAAAAATACAAAAGACACATAAACCAGAATAGTACAGTTGACTGCAAAAAACAAGACAACCCAATAAAAGACTGCAATTACCAGAACAGGACTAGCCTGTAAATCCGAACAGTCTAAAAGACTGCTAATCACATTGAACTCTTTCATTCACTCACTTACACAAAACTTAAAGCACACAAAAGACACACAAACCAGAACCAGTACAGTTGACTGCAAAAACCAAGACAGTGCAATAAAAGACTGCAATTACGAGAACAGGACTAGCCTGCAAATCCAAACAGTACAGAAGACTGCTAATATTAAAACTGCTAATATTATAATATAAATATTATAATAAGGAGCTGCAACCATGACAACACAAAAACAAACAACTCAAATCTATACCAGAGAGACAGGGGGACGTCTCCCCTCTGCCTCAGGAACAGGCGTCTCAGGCTGTATTCAGGCTAGTCTATTGTTCCCCCAGATTCTCTAGAGACCAGACAGATTTACTTGAGGCACCATAATCAAATCATGAAAATGGAAAATTTAGAAACCTGTAACCCAAAAATTTCCAGGCAGCTGAGAGCTCCGGAGCAGAGGTACATCTTCTCCGAGGCCTTCCCCTGGAGCCATTGGCTGGTGGCGGGTCCAGGCAGAGGGTCTGAGGGCGAAGATTCTCGCTAGGAGCTTCCAGATGAAATAACCTAGGTGACCTGGAAGAATAAACTCGGATCCACTCAGATGCAATTAAGTGGTGATTTATTCTCACCTGTGCAGGGCCCATTGTTCTGAGACAAGCGGCCAAGTGCAGGGATTTTTGCCTTTTATACCTTTTTTTCTCTGTGTAGCTTAATTGAGTGGGGGGGATAAGGTACGTTGCCATTGGCAGGGTTACAACTTGGTTGTTAATGGATACATCTCATATCACAATGGTTATGATTATATAACAATAATTGATCAATGGATGCATCTTAGATCACAATGGTTATGGTTATACAACAGTAATTAATCAAGCTTTAGTGAATTTTCCACCATTGTTCATTTACTGAGAACTTGGGGGTTTTGTGAAACTTAGGCTTTTCTGTGCCTCTTTGAATTCTGGAGAACATGGGAACATGGCTGGGAGAGGTGGGGGATTGGGAGAGGTCAGGAGGTTGCCCGTGGGACAGAGGAACGGGAGAAGGCAGGGAGAACTGGGGGGAACAATAGATCATCTTGCAATTCACAATAGATGAATCCATTTCACAATAGATCATCTTATTGTGAAATTTTGTCACATGCTTTATCTGAATCAATTAAAATGAATATATATATTTTAGTGTATTGATCTAAAAAAGATATTTGGTTATTCTTTATCATACATTTTATACTTTTTATATAGTGTTATATTTGACTTTCTAAAATTTAAGATCTTGGCTTCTAAGATTATTGTAAAGATTTTTTTTTCTTTTTTTTTGCAGTTTTTGGCATGGGCTGGATTTGAACCCACCACCTCCAGCATATGGGACCGGCGCCCTACTCCTTTGAGCCACAGGTGCTGCCCAGGATATTATTTATTGACTTTTGTTCTTTTTATAGTCTTCATCTGATTTTGTTATCAGTGTAATGTTGGCTTCATATATGAATTAGGAAAATTTTCCTTTTCTTATATTTTTCCCTGGAGAATTTTTATAGAATTGGTATTATTTACTTTTAAAATGATTATAACATTTACAAGTAAGCCACTTGAGTCTCAAGCTTTTCCTATAAAAGATTATTAACTATGAATTAAAATAATTGAAAATAGATATAGGGCTTCCCGAACTAATTCTTTTTGAGTAAATGTCTTCCAAAGAATTTATCTATTTTGTTCTAAATTATCATATTAGATGGCATAAATTGGTTCATAACATTACCTTGTTATTTTAATACCCTAATAATCTATAGCAAGGATTCTTTTTTATTCTGATTTTAACAAGTTGAAACTTGTCTATGTTTGTTTTATTGATTCTTTTCTACTGATTTGCTATTTTCTATTAATTGATTTCAGTACCTTTTAGAAAATTCCTTCCTCTCCTTCTTAATTCACTTTCATCTTTTTAACTCCATTAATTTAAGAAATCTAATTGGTTTCAGAGTTCTCTTTTATTATTAGCATTTAATGCTCAAACTTTCCCTCTAAACATTAGTTTAGCTGCATCTCACAATGTTTTATATCTATGTTTTCATTTTCATTCAATTCAAACTATTTTATATCAACACTTATGATTTCCTCTTTGGCTCATGAATTATTTGCATATGTTTTATAATATTTTCAAATTTTTGTGATTTCCCATGTTTTTGTTATTGAACTTTGGCTTAATCCCATTGAAGTCACACACAAAAAATGCATTTTGTGATTTCAACTTCATTACAATTATTGACAAAAACTAAAATTATGGAGAGTTATTTTAAGGCTCATATACTTTGTAGCAGAGTATGGTCTGGGGAGTAGGTAGACATGTGCCTGTGCCCCACAGAGTAGGATTCTTTCAGATCATTAGATCAATTTCTCAACCTCTCAATCTCCAATCTTTCTAGTAACCACAAAGAGGGGGCCTGTGGAAAGGGGTAGTAAAGTCAAGTACATTTGTGTCTTGATCTTTCAAGGTTTCTAAATCTTCCCATTAACCTACACTTAGCCATTCAAAATTTATTTTCTTTCACCTACTTCTATGATATCCTCACTTATTGGCCTTGAGACTTAATGTCTCTTGTGGGTTTTATAAAAAGATTTTATTTTGTGTACAATGTAACTATTTTTCACTGTTAAGAGTATCGGTAGTAGAAACATTTTACTGTAGCTTCTTATATATTGATCAAAAGTAGAACTGAACTAGTAAACTTTTTAAAATCTTTCCCATAAATCTTTTGAACTTTTTTTGTTAGTATTATTTTCAAATACTTTACTTTTTATCTTGCTTATTCTAATTGAATTTTTTGTATTAACTTTTAAATTTTTATTTTTAAACTATAGGAAAGCTATTGTCTTTCATAACTTCTTCTTAGATTTGCCATCTTTCTGGAGTGCTTTATTAGACATACAGTTGGTCCTCTGTATCTGTGGGTGTCACATCCATGAATTTAACCAACTGTAGATAAAAATATTCAGAAAAAATATTTTGTCTGTCCTGAACAAGTGTTTACTGTTTTTCTTGTCATTATTGTTTGAACAGTACTGTATAACAAGTATTTACATACATTTACATTGTATTAGCTATTATAAGTAATCTAGAAACTAAAGTTTAAGAAAGGATGTACAATACATTAGCTATTAAAGTAATATGGGGATTATTTAAAGTATGAAGGAATGGCTCGGTGCCTGTGGCTCAAGTGGCTAAGGCACCAGCCACATGCACCTAAGGTGGCGGGTTCGAATCCAGCCCGGGCCCGCCAAGCAACAATGACGGCTGCAACCTAAAAATGTGGTGGGTGCCTGTGGTCCCAGCTACTTGGGAGGCTGAGGCAGGAGACTCGCTTGAGCCCAGGAGTTGGAGGTTGCTGTGAGCTGTGATGCCACAGTACTCTACCCAGGGGGATAGCTTGAGGCTCTGTCTCAAAAAAAAAAAAAAAAGTATGAAGGAAGATACTGATTATATGCAAATACATGTAATTTTATATAAGAAACTTGATAATTCAAGGATTTGGTTATCCATAGGCGGTCTTGGAACCAATTCCCTACAGATACTGAAGGATGATTATAATAATTATTTTTTAATTGTTTGTAACCTCTGTGTAAGTGAAATAGGTAATAAAAAAGTGACACATATTTTAGGTTTTATTGATTATACATTTTAGTTATTATTTGTGTAATTTAAGTACTAGTGATAGTGAAAATTCTTGTGTTATTTCTTACACTAGTTGAAAGATACTTTAACTTTTCCTTTATGCCTTTGATGATTTCTGACAGATTATATATCAAATTAAATATAGCCTTATGTATGCTTATTTTGGAATGATATAATAAGTGGCTATTAAATTTTTGTGCATCATTTATTGACAGACATTATAATTATTTTATTTTTTCTCTTTTTAATTATTTTAATTTAGTAGTTTATATCAATAAATTTCCAAATGGAAACTTATTACAGCATTGAGATAAACCTTACTTGTTCAGCATGTATTAATCTTTCGTATTTAAAAAAAATTTTCCTTCTGAGTTTATGAGTAAGAATGTGTTGTAGCTTTCTCTTATGTACTTTGGCACCAAGATTTCTCTAACAGACTATAATGGGTTATATAGTTATGTATATTTTTCTAGTCCATTGAAAAAATACTGTTATGTGCAAATATATGTATATATATATCTTATATTTCTTTCTAGAGAACAAATATTTATCACGTAGATTCTTGTACTACTACATTACTCAATTTTTGCAGATAAAAAATAGGAATTTGTTTGCTATAAAACATACTTTGATATTTACTGCTCAGTGTATATACATATAAATATATTGTTGGAATGTGGAGTAGAAAACATTGTTCCAGGAAAACTATGCTTTGTTAGTTTACGGACAGACTAGAAAGAATATTTTAAGAAACATTATAAATTAATTAGAGTTTTATATAATAAAGTAGTTCGTTTGGCCTCCATCTATGATGTAATAAAACTTATAAGACTAGTTTTATCACCATAGAAAATGAAATTAAGCAAAATATATGGTATAACTTTCAGAATGACTCCTCAAGATATCCACAGCATAATACTTATAAATTTTTTAAACTTTGTATGTCAAAAGGAAATGTTCAGCTATAATTAAAGTTGTACACCTTACGAGAGAAATTATTCTGTATCCTTTGGGTGGCCTGAATTTAATGATATAGAACATTAAAAGCAAAATCTTTACTTGTTCAGAATCAAAAATATGCAGGAGGAGCGATGAGGCAGACGGGGAAGTTAGAGAGAATAAAGCATGAAAACTCAACTCACCTCTGCTCACTTTTGACATGGTGGAAGAGGGTTATAAACTGAAGAATATGAAAAACTTAGGACCTGAGAATAACTGCTGCCTTAGATCCAGCAATTAGTAGGAATCTCAGTTCTACAACTTCATGGAACTGAATTCAGCAAATAAAGTGAACCTTGAAAGAGATTTTCCCTCAGCAGGTCCTAATAAATAGCCCAAACTAGAGGACAATTTATTATATTTAGCCTAATGAGACACTAAGCAGAGAACCTACAGAACCTACTAGAATTCTGTCCTCTAGAACAATGAGACAATAAACATTTGTTTCAGTCATTAAGTTTATGACGATTTGTTTTGGCAACAACATAAAACTAATGCAGATGTGCAATAATAGCTGAGGGCTGTAAGAGAGGATATATGGGAAAAGATGAACAGGTATGTGTATATACTTATTCGCTTTTGCTCCTAGGGCTAGGTGGCATAGAATGCCATCCCTTGGGTGGAAGGTGTGAAAATTAGGTAGGATACTTAGCATTTGGACAAACTTCTCACAGGAGGCATTAAAAGACCTGGCATTAAATTACCTCTGAAGCAAGCCCAAGAAGAAGGCTCAGGAAGTGCTTATCTAATTTCCAGGCTCTCAGTGAGGTCAGAAAAGCAATGAAAGAACAAACTGAGAATTTCATCAAAGAGAGAGGAAATTTGAAAACATTGTAACCAGAAATCTCATAGCTGAAAATGCTATAACTGAGATAAAAAAATTAATGAAAGAGTTCAACAACAGACTAGATCAAGCAGAAGAAAGGATTAGTGAACTCAAAGACAGGTCACTGAAAATCGCACTATCTGAAGAACAAAAGAAGGAATTTGGAAAATAAATATATTGTAAGAGACTTATGGCACAGCATCGAGCATAACAAAATGTATGTTTTCAGTTGGTATACTTGAAGTAGAGGAAAGAGAGACTTGGATAGAAAACATATGCAAAGAAACAATGGCAGAATATTTCCCATTCCCAAAGGAGGAGGTAGAAATGCAGATGTAGGAATCTCAAAGTACACTAAATAAGGGAAATTCAAAGAGGCCAACACTGAGACACATAATAATCAAATTGCCAGTTGTGAAAGACAAAGACAGTTTTGAAAGGAGAAAGAAAAACCAAATTGTTACCAATTAGGGAATGCTAATAAGATCATCAGAGGATGGGCGGCGCTTCTGGCTCAAAGGAGTAGGGTGCCCACCCATACCAGAGGTGGTGGGTTCAAACCCAGCCCCAGCCAAAAACTGCAAAAAAAAAAAAAAAAAAAGAAAAATCATAAGAGGATTTTTCAACAGAATCATGAAGATAATAATGGAGTAGAATGACATATTCAAAATCCCAGAAGAAAAAATAATGCTAACTATGTCCTTCAAAAATAAAAAAGTAATGGAGACCTTATCAGACAAACAGAAGCTGAGAGTTTATCACCAGTAGAGCTGTCTTATAAAAAATGCTAAAGGAATTTTTTCACCTGAAAAAAAATGATAATAATTAGTACAATTAAAACTATGAAAGTATAAAATTCATTACTAATAGTAAGTAAATTGCTAAATTCAAAATATTCTAATATTGTAATGGCAGCGAGTAAATCAATTATATTTCTAATATGAAAGTTAAAAGGCAAAACTGTTAAAAACAACAAATTTACAATAATTTGCTAAGAATGCAAATTATTTTAAAAATGTAAATTGTGACATCACAAACAAAGTGTGGGAGGACAGAAAATAAAAGTATAGTGCTTGTATACACAATCAGAATTAAGTTATTATCAATTTAAATTAGTCAATAACAAGTTTTTTGTGGGGTTGGGCACAGTGGCTCACACCTGTAATCCTAGCACTCTGGGAGGCCAACACGGGTAGATTGTCTGAGCTTCCAGGTTGGAGAACAGTCTGAGCCTGAGAGAGACCTTGTCTCTAAAAATAGCCAGGCATTGTGGTGGGCACCTGTAGTCCCAGCTATGCAGAAGGTTGAGGCAAGAAAATTGCTTAAGCCCAAGAATTTGAGGTTGCTGTGAGTTATGAAACCAGAGCACTTTACTGAGGTCGACAAAATGAGACTCAGTTTCAAAACAAACAAACAAAAATGATGTTTTGTGTAAGGGTCAGGGTAACCTTAACCAGAAAGCCAAATTTTGTAATAGACACACAATGGATAAAAAAAAAGTTCCAATGCACGCTACTATAATCTATCAAACCAGAAAGGAAGAAAGCAATAGAGAAAGAAAAAAATGAAGGATCTTCAAAACAATCAGAAAATTAACAAAGCGCCACTAGTAAGTCCTTGCCTATCAGTAATTACTTTGAATGTAATTGGATTAAATTCTCTAAACAAAAGACATAGAATGATTGAATGAATTAAAAAAAAAATACTTGCCTCTATGCTATCCACCAGATTCTCACTTCAGCTATCAGGACACTCTTAGAGTGAAAGCGAGGGGGTGGAAAAAGATAAACCATACACATAGAAACAAAAAAGGGGGGGTGGCACCTGTGACTCAAGGAGTAGGGCGCTGGCCCCATATGCCGGAGGTGGTGGGTTCAAACCTGGCTCCAGCCAAAAACTGCAAAAAAAAAAAAAAAAAGACAGCAGGAGTAGCTATAGTATCAGACCCCTCCCCCCCCAAAAAAAAGGCTTTAGGTTAAAACCTTTAAAAAGTGGAAAGGGTCCTTATGTAGTGATAAGGATTTAATTCACCCTGAGAATGTAACAATTATACATATATTTATAAGCAACCAACATTAGAACACCTAAATATATAAAGCAAATGTTAATAGAGCTAAAATGAGAGAGATTGCAATGCAATAATTTTCTACTTAATTATTTAAGATGTTGGCATGTTGTAGTTTTTTAAATAATTATTATATATAGAGAGTGAAATATATATTTCACTGTATATTTGCATGTATTATAAAATATACTTGTATTTTAAGTATATAAGGATATATTTGCATGTATTATAAAATTTTGAACTGAAATCTATGTGTTCTATATTTTTCTGGTTCTCATGTCTATGTGAATTTCTTATCATTTATATTATTGTTAGCACATTATTCCTACATTGAAATTTTCCCTTGTAAATTGAAAATAAATTGTCCTTCAGATATTGGAGCCTGATATATTTAACGTACTATCAACTACAATCTAAAGATATTAAACTCTTTTAAAAAATAATATATCCCTCAGAAAGTGCTCTTTTTCAGCCAGCAAAAGAAGTGAAAAGGCAATCAAAAAGATGTTCGTGGCTCGGCGCCTGTGGCTCAAGCGGCTAAGGCGCCAGCCACATACACCTGAGGTGGCAGGTTCGAATCCCCAGCCCGGGCCCGCCAAACAACAATGATGGCTGCAACCAAAAAATGGCCGGGCATTGTGGCGGGCACCTGTAGTCCCAGCTACTTGGGAGGCTGAGGCAGGAAACTCGCTTGAGCCCAGGAGTTGGAGGTTGCTGTGAGCATGATGCCATGGCACTCTACCCAGGGGGATAGCTTGAGGCTCTGTCTCAAAAAAAAAAAAAAGATGTTCGTTAGTGTAAGAAATCTGAGTAGTCTACATGTAAGTGCAAGTTTTTGTCAACCAAATTCATAATGCAAGACATCTGACAGGTAGCCTTATTTTGGAATTGATGTCTAATGGCATAATGTTTGAATTACATAACCAAATTCTCTTGTTCTAATCCCAGGCTCATCAAATAACCTTCTGGATAAAATTGGTTTGCTGTGCTAATGTGCCATCAGGGTGAGAATACACGATCTCTGTGATAGAAAGACTAAGTTGTAAATTAATAAATTGGCATTCTAAAGTTATGCATCAGCTTCAGAAGCTCCATCATTAGGAACCCACCTTTAAGATGCAGAGAGACCTGTGGGTGCTGGCGAATCAGGTATATGCGATAAGACGATGCCTACCTATGAGTACTTAAGAAAAAAGCCATTGAGTCCATCCTAAGCAACATATTCATGTACTCCTGGTATTTACAACCCTTTCCTACCCCAAACTTTAGTATCCATTTTGTGTTGTCTGTTATTGTTTCATCTTTAATGAATGTTTTATTTAAAGTTATTGTTTCATCTTTAATGAATGTTTTATTTAAATTATCAGTATATATGACCTTGGACTAGAAAAAGGTATGGGACAATTCAATTTAACTTTCCATTTATTTAATTACCCAATAATAATTAGAAATGAAACTTATTCCACTTTCTTTAATAAGATCACTGTTCCAATTATTCAGGATAATTTCAGCATAATTTTTAATGTTGACTAAATCTCTTTAGAAATAACATTTAATGTAGTCCATTAAATAATTATCCCTTGAGTATATCATTTGAAAATGTATCTTATTAATTGTATTTATATAATTTTTTACTCAAAAAAAGCTCAACTATTTTAGGGAAAAAAATATATATAGACCTCAATGAAAGAAATGGCCCTTGAAAATATGGTTCATGATAATTAAGACATAATTATTTAAATAAGGAGTAAAATATTATTGAAATAACAGGTGTATGCCTTAGAAATTGAATTATTAAGATGTATTTTATAGCACGATAAGTCTATTTTCAAATTTCTTAATGGAATAAGGAAATATGACATAAAATAAAAGTTCCATACATTTGACAGAAATTAAAAAGTTTTGCTGTATTTCAGAAATAACTGAAATTTTCTCTTCACATAGGAATGAGAATTTCTACATTATTTTGAAGATTATATTCAACATCCAGTGGGATTTAGTTGCCCTGTATGAAAGGAGAACACAGCTTAATTTTTAATTCCACATTACATCATATAAGTGATATATATTCTTTGGAAGGAGAATAACAAAGGAGATCTACTGCCCTTAACAATTTTAGATTCTCCTCTCTATTGTGTGCTTAGGCTGTCTTTTGCTAACATTTTTATATAAAATCTCTTCACAAATCAGTGTTGGAATACATGTGGATAATTTACATGGGATTCATGCAGCAGAAACTGCCCCTAAACTTCAGCAAATCACACAGTAGGTTTCATTTCATGACATGTGAAGATTTTTGAAAGTCTCATCAATCTCAGATATTAGGAAACGTCTAAGGAGGTAGGTAACAATCTTAGCATTCAAAAGATTTTCTTTGTGATAAAAGGGTTGAGTTTAGGAAATGCTAATCAGCTAATTTAAGAAAGACAAATCCTACTCCCCCACTGTAAATTCTCTTCCTTATTGAGGAGTTTTGTAGGTGGACTAATTTTGACATTTTACAAAGAAAAATAAAAATCCTGACTTGAAGTGATACCAGTTTCCTACTTCCCTTACTTCATTTCTCTCTTTCTCTCCTTCTTCCCTTCTTATCTTATTTCTGTACAGCAGACATTTAAAAGAATTTGTGTAACAAGGTTCAGCCTATTTGACCTACTTCCAATCTGACTTGTAAGAGTCACATCTCTTGGATTGGAAAAAAGTGTGACATGTAAGGATATTGGCTGCATGACAGAACAAAAGCTGATATAAAGTTATCCTGAAACTAAGATTAGAGGTTGAACTGATACTTTCAAGGAATAAACATATCTTCCAAGATTACTACTGGTTAGATAGGGTAGAAATTAATGGCCCAATTACTTTTATCTTCTCCTATTCCACCCCAAAACAATATAATACTGCTAAAATTCATTTAAAATCTATTCATCAGAGGGGACAAAATTTCCATTAAAAGTGGGTTTCTTGTGTCCTAGGAAAGAAAAAAAGCATATATGGATGCATATACATGGATCCTATACAGGACAATGGAAATCTCAAGGCGTGGACTGCAGCAAATTGTGCTGTGTGGCTATGGTAATTTGTCAGGGAAACCAGCCTCAATACGTAGTGAGTCTACTTCCCAGTGGCCTACTAGGGCCAGAGACCATTGGAAAATTATTAATGAAGAGTTACAGAGAATTAATATGGAGAATAATAGAGAGACAGAGATAGTTTTAAGAGCAGTAGGAACTCAGGATGCTGTCCACCCTTCTTCGTGAGGCTTCCAGTATGTCACCTCGAGTATCAGGCTAGCTCCGTATTTAGTTCATACATCGGGGTGACAGTCATAAATCTCATGAAGGGAAGGCAAACAATCCCATCATGGTTCTTGCTGCACTTGCATTTTTACTAACTAGACTAACTCTACAAATAATTACATTAATTGCATGGATTCATTTGCTTCTTTTTACTGTTTTAAGGTATATTGTCTTAATACAAACGAGAGTCTTGATAAGGCAGGCAATTAGAGGCTGACTCAAGGACCATATCCTAGCTGACCCACAGTCACACAGCACAGATGTGATGTTTTAATACTCTGACAGCCTTGTTTCCAGATAGTAGACTCCTCTGGCCTAATTAAGATGGCAGAAGAAAAGAGATCTTTTTTCTCTCTATCTGGTCTGGAGCAAGTCTTCCTGAGTTGAACAAAGTTTAAAGAAAGCACTCTCCTGGAGCACACAGCCCTGCCCTGGCAGAAAATGGCCTCAAGGCCGCAGCTGTAAGGGGAGGGGGATACTCAACATGCCAGGCTTCAGAATATATAGTTTTTTAATTCAATGATAGCTGTGTACAGTAATGCAATCATGGGGTACAGTGTGATGTTTTCATATACAATTTGAAATATTTTCATTAAACTGATTAACATAGCCTTTATGTCATTTTTTTAGTTATTGTGTTAAGACATTTATATTCTACTTTAAGAAAGATTCACTTGTACCCTTGTAAGACAAACCATAGAGGTGATCACTCCAATCACCCTCCCTCCATCCATCCACCCCTTTCCCCTCCCCCTCCCACCTCCCCATATTCTTAGGCTATAATTTGGTTATAGCTTTTATATGAAAGCTATAAATTAGTTTTATAATAGGGCTGTGTACATTGGATACTTTTTCTTCCATTCTTGTGATACTTTGCTAAGAAGAACATTTTCCAGCTCCATCCATGTAAACATGAAGGATATAAAGTCTCCATCTTTCTTTATGGCTGCATAGTATTCCATGGTGTGCATATAACACAGTTTATTGATCCATTTGTGGATCAATGGGCACTTGGGCTTCTTCCATGACCTGGCAATTATGAATTGGGCTGCAATAAACATTCTGATACAAATATCTTTGCTGTAATGCCGTTCTTGGTCTTCTGGATATATACCTAATAAAGGAATTTCAGGATCAAATGGCAGGTCTATTTTAGTTCTCTAAGTGTTCTCCAGACGTCTTTCCAAAAGAAACATGTTAGCTTGCATCTTAAAGTGACAAGGTCTCACGCTTTGCTGGCAAAGCCAGGAAATTGTATCTAAATCAATTCTCTATTTCTGTCACCCTTTGTGCAGACTCTGTTCCCTATTCCTAATAATATTAATAATTTATTAACAATTAATAATTGAATATTGGTTTCAAACTTATAAAATCATTATTACTAGTAATGCAAGCACATCAAGATATGACTCTTCCCTTAAGTAATCCCACATACACTCTTCAGGAAATAGAAAATGAGGTTGATGTACAATTCCCAATACCTGTGGTATACGTTTCCATGGCTAGTTGGAAACTTTCATGTTAAATCCAAAGTTTGGTACCGAGACAGACACTGAGGATGTGATATAGACAAACATTTTTAATAACAATGCTAAAAGCCCACTTCTCCAATTCACTCTCTTATCAACTGTAGCTTTAGTGGATTATACTGATTTTCACAACTCAAGTTTAAAGTATATCCAATTCAATTCTCACCTTGCCTCTAGGATATTTCTTATAAAATAATGCTCATGTCCACTTTAAAACAAAAATCTCAAGTAGCTCGTGAATAACTCAGGGTACACGTGGATTAAAAAATCTGTATAGTCAAGTACCTACATTTTAATCTTAATATCTTCTTATTTTTACATAGTTTTCAATTTAGTTTGGCAGGGGCCCTATTGAAATAAATTTTAACACCATATCACCACAGTGTGAATTATTCTCTTCCCAATGCAGCATGGCTCTTCCATTTTCATCTACCTATTGAAATTTTTCAACAAAAATTCTTCTTCAAACCCATTCTAGAGTCACTGACTTATTTGTGAAATGCTTAAGACCAAAAATATCTCTTACTTGTCTATTCCACTCGAATATAGCATTAAATTGTTCAAGCCTCACTTTTGCTTGCCAGTGTTCAGATTCAGTATTTTATGTGTGACTTGATTTTGTCAGGTAGATCTTTCATGTGTACATTTATGTCCCCACTACTGCTTTGCATTCATTACATTTTCAGAACAGTTGGTTTATTGATTTATGTATTAACCAACATAATTATGTATTAACCAATATAATTAAGAAACATGGATAGTTACTTGATATCACTACCATCTTATATTACATTCCATAAGATATCACTTATAAGGTATCACTACCATCTTATATTACATTCCATCACTCTTGGTGTAAAAATAGAAAGGCATGCTTATATTAGATTGGGCATACTTTATAATATATTAGAATACTGCTCATTATCTGAAATTAATATATTAATGTCATGTGATTCCACTTAGGGACCTTATCAGTTCTTTTTTCCTTTCTAAATTAGCTAATATAATCTACGTTTTCAAGAAAAAATTAATGTCCAAAAAGAAGTAAAATAATAAAATGTAAGTAAATTGCCTCATCATTCATACTTGAGAATTAAGATCATAATACCACTATAATCATGTGATGGGGGATTCTCCAGGGAAGAGATAAATAGCTAAGTGAAATGAAATAAAGAATAACAAAAATATGGATTCCAGTTTACTTATGAGATTTGAATATGTAACAAAAGCTATTTTCTAATAAATGAAAATGTATTCATTAGTAGATAAATTATGCCGATATCTATTTGGAAGAAACTAAATTTAGTTTAGTTTCTTAAAGCACATGTAAAAACAAATTAAAGATAGACTAAAACTTAAATGCAAAATTAATGCAATGACATTTCCAGTTGAAACCTTATAAGACATGAAGTTATACTATTAGAAGAAGAAAGAAGCTATTAATGAAAAATAAAATTTAAGAATTTTTAAATAGCACATATAATTCACTATATACATTTTAATAAAATATGTGACAATTGATAAAGTAATTAAATTAAAATAATACAGTAATGTCTTTCAAAATGTGAAATATATTCTCCAATTGTAGTCTTGATATTTTATTACATAGAAATTACTACTATTGTATACATGTATAATATACGTATTTTGTATATACATTTTGTATATACATTACATAAAAATGCCAACATTTGGATATTTATGTATGATTATTTGTATTGGTAAAAAATACTCAAAATGAAGTGAATTCTTACTGATAGCTGACTTGTTGAATAGATATTGCTATATTCACATCTAGAAATATCAGGAATTACTTAAGAATGATTAATTAAAGCACATCAGGTAACTTAAAAGAATCTTAAAATTGTGTAACTAAGTAAAAAGTAAAAGACTCAGCAAATTGTGTATAATTTGACATTGTTTGAGGGAAAGTCATGAAGAACTTTGTATATTTATTTGCATATATGCATATACCATATTTCCTGTTGTAGATTATTCTATGAGTTTAAAAGAAATTATGAAAAATAAATATTGCTCTAGTACTATAATACTTGAATGCCTAAGAGTAATTTGTAGAAGAAGAATTGAGAAAGTAAGCAAAATAGGGCTGTGTATATTGGATACTTTTTCTTCCGTTCTTGTGATACTTTGCTAAGAAGAACATTTTCCAGCTCCATCCAGGTAAACATGAAGGAGGTAAAGTCTCCATCCTTCTTTATGGCTGCATAGTATTCCATGATGTACATAGACCACAGTTTATTGATCCATTCGTGGATAGATGGGCACTTGGGTTTCTTCCATGATCTGGCTCTATGGCTTATCTTACAAGGGTACAAGTGAATCTTTCTAAAAATAGAATATCAACATCTTAACACAATAACTAAGAAAATGATATAAAGGCTATGTTAACCAGTTTGATGAAACTATTTCAAATTGTATATGAAAACACCACACTGTACCCCATGATTGCATTAATGTACACAGCTATTATTTAATTAAAAAAGAAAAGAGAAGAAGTAAGCAAAAAAGAAAAACAACCAAATGAGTGTAACCATTAAAATTATAACTATGTATAATAGAATCATATCATGCTTTTTTATTCAATGGCTTATGTTGAATATGTAAATTATATAAGTGTAAGATAAATTACTTCTGTGGAATATATATCTCTATATGGATATGTGTGTGAGCATATTCCTGTATGTATATAGTCCTATGTATTACAGACATATACAGTATATATATGAATATATACACATATTATGTGCATACATTCATATACACAGCAGTGAAGCCTCTCATCTCCATTTCAGGGTATCTTTATATGAGCTCTTGTTCAGACATACTGCCAGTTTCCCAACATGTAATTCTTCTATTAGCCCCAAAGCTGTGATGCCCACAAATCAGATTAGATATAGGAAAACTAGATTAGGTCCTGTTATCTATGTACATTTTATTAAAATTTGTTGAAGTCCTAATCCCCAGTGTTCTGATATTTTGAGAGAAAGTTAGATTTACCAGAGATCATGAATTTGAGGCCCTCGTGATGGGAGTAGAACACTTGTAAGAAGATAGCAGACTACTTGATTTGTCTGTCTGTCTCTTTCCCTCCAAGCACAGAACAGGAAGGCAAACCAGGTGGAAAGTGCTCACTGGGGAACTAAATCAACAATTATCTTGATCTAGGATTTTCCAGCCTCCAAAACATGAAAAATAAATTTCTGCTGTTTAAACTGCCACTTTTGAAAGTGTTAAGCCATAATATCAGGTAAGAGATTAGACAAGAAAAAGAAATAATATGTGCTTCAATAATTAGAAATCTCTAGGAGAAGTAGAATTATTTAATATACGAAGAAAGTCAGTAATCTTGCTGATCAAAAGTTAAGGCAAAATGTAGATGTAATTACATACAAAATAGCTATCAAATAAAACTTATAAAGCAACTTTAGTCCTATGTCAGTATATTTAATAAAGTGATAACAAAACATATTGTTAAAAATAAACATATGTGACCCATACCAGGAAAATTTTCAAAGTTCATACTGCTAATAATTATTGTAACTAGAATTTATTAGTCATTTATGTGTGCCAATAATCTCTATTCTCAGTCCTTTTCTTGTGTTAAGGTTTGTAATTCTCACAAACTTGTGGGGGTAGATACTATTTTCATTTCTATTTTATTATTGAGAGAAGTGAGGCACACAAATTTTACAAAGCACGTTTCAAGTCACATAACTACCCAGATAAAATTAGTCTTTTAGCACACCACACGAACAGACTAATAAAAAAGATAAAAAATTCAGCATTTGTTCTAAATTGGTATAGTGATTCCAAATAGGTAAAAAGAATTGTCCATTGTAAAGAAAAGAGAACATAAAGCTGCAACTGGATAATGTCTCAGTCCGTTTAGTGTTGCTATAACAAAATACCCGAGACTCAGCAGGGTTTATAAAGAAATGATAAGTTTTTGATTCATGATTCCAATGGCTTGAAAGTTCAAGATTGACCATTTACATCTGGTGAGGGGTTTGGGCTTCTTCAACTAATTCACCCCATGAGAAAATGTTAATTGATCGTGAGATATTTACTTCTCTGGCCAAAACACCTCCCAGTAAGCCGCACCTCACAACAGTGCCACATGGGGGATCAAATTTTACTATGAATTTTGGTGGGGACAAATCAGACCATAGCAGATGGTCATTTTTAAAAATATATAAATATAAATTAAGATCTGCATTTCACTAACTTTCTGTTTAATGTTGGGATGTAAAGGTTTTTGAAGCATTACATCATATTCAAAACTCACATGGAAAAAGATTATTGCTTGACTACTTAAAAATTATAACAAACCAGTGGGAAAAAGCAACTCTGTCAATGAGAAAATTGTCTGATTTGTGGTAGGTTCTCAATATGTATTGCTTAATGAATGGCATTCTTTCACAAAAACTCTTTTTATTAATAACAAAATGTTATTCTAATAATATTCAACTAATGATACAATACAAAGATTGTGCATAGTCAACTTAATAGAAAATTAAGTAAAGTATATTATAGCAAAGATATCCTTATAGTGGAGAAATGTTAAAACTGATTGTATGAAGTATTGCTGAGGATGTGAGGAATAAGACCTCTTGACACCCTGGAGACAGATTTGAGCACAATTTTGGAAAGCAATTTTTCAAAATTTAATATACCTGTGCCTTAAGAGCATTCCAAAACTGCTTCTACTAATTTGTTTTAGTGATATATTAACATATGTAAGGAAAGATATATGTGCAATGATGTTCATAGTATTATTATTTTATTGAGAAAAATCTTATCAAAACTTAAGAGTCTACTAATAGGATAATTAAGAATATAAGTTACAGTATGCCCATGTAGAATAATTAGCTAGATTTATATTTACTGATTGTAAAAAGTAGATATGAGAAGTGAAGATAGCAAAATGATAAAATTTTACTTTATTTTATTTTCAATAGCATCATACGTCTGGAAGGTACATGAAGCCCCTGGGGAAATGCTTTGTGCTGTTTTTATACAGTGCAATACATGTGGTGTCAAGTAATATTTTAAAAGTAAGAAAAGAAATTAAGAATATGAATGAAACTGAAAGTTTGTACGTTGAAAAGATCAGTTGACAAAACTTTACACAGATTCATAAACAAAAAAGGAAATAAGACTCAATTATTATTTTTGGGGGGTGGAACATACACTAGTTAATAAATTGTAGTATATGTATACCATGGAATACTATGCAGCATTAAAAAACGAAGACTTTACCTCTTTTATGTTTACATGGATGGAGCTGAAAAATATTCTTCTTAGTAAAGTATCTCAGGAATGGAAAAAATATATATCCAATGTACTCGGTACTACTGTGAAACCAATTTGCAATCACTCACACATGCATGTGAAAAGTGAAACACAACTATAGAAGACTAAATTATTAAAATTAAGAACAAGAGAGGAGACATTCCCACCTACTCTAGGAGAAATAAAAATGGTGGAAGGGGCACTGTGAGTAGCTAAGTAGTGACAAATCAGAGATCAAAACTGGATAAACTGGAAACATGCTAGTACAGAAAATATGGAATGGACCCAATAATACATAGAAAATCTATAACAAAGAGATTAGATTAATTATAACAATAAGGAATTTCCTGACCCAGATGTAAATCAAACTGGTGTTTTCTACCAAACATTTAAAGAAGAATTAATAAAAGAAGAATTACACACTCTTCTTGTGAAACCAGTACTAACCTAATACCCAAATCTGATGATGACATCAACAGCAAAGAAAACTACAGCTCAACATTGCTTACTCATGCAGACACCATCAACAGATACAAAACTATACAAAATGAGATTTATGGCAGAATATAACTTTTTGCTTGGATTTAAAATGGGCAATTTTCTACAATAACTAATAAAAGTCAAATCTTACCATCTATTACAGGTTGAGCCTATGTTTGCAAGCCGCAGGAAAGGTAAAATCATCACAAGATGTAACAAAACACACACACGATTTCCAGTAACTGCCTCTTAAGCATCCTTCATCATACGTCAGAAGAATGAAGAGTTGCTTCAGGAAACTCTGAAAGATTGTTTGGACAGAGATTTTTTTGTTTTTTTCCTTGTCTTTTTTGGTATAATTAGGGAAGCTAAAAGCTGCTTCAAAAAGAAGCTAAAAAATGGAAAGATTAAGTGAGTAAACAGCAAAAAAATAATGAGAGAATTCTAGAGAAAGTCTCTGAGGCCTCTGGGTTGACAGGTGTGGAAGATGAGTATCAGGCTGCAGATTTCAGAGAAGACAATATGGTTGCTGGGGCTTGGAATCGGGTGTAACAAAATGCGTCAAAAAGTAAGTACCATTTAGAAGATGAATTTAAAGGAGTTTTGAAGAAACAGAATAATGCAGCTTAGTTAAATAGTTATTTGCAGATTCTTGAAAAAGAAAGAAACCAAATGTTAAATGAACCGAAGAAGATGAAATAACAGATGCTTCTGTGAAATAGGTGACATTGGAGCTTTCTTACCAAGTGGAGAAAACTTCAGTGTAGTTAGGGGAAAACAAACCCCACAAGTGTAATTATTAAAGAAGAAGAAACAGCTTTAGTGGAAACTTCCAAATCGTCTCTGTGTTAAGTCAAGAAAAGGAAATGGAATTTTCACCAAATAGCCAATCGAGAGAAAATTTGCTCTGCCATAAGAGAGAACAGTCTTTCCCAAGAACATGAGATAATTAGCCATACCTGGGAGGGGCTGGATGCTTATAAAATTATACTGTACTACCCACGGTTTTTGCAGGAATTTTCAAAAGAATGACAGGCTATTCTTGAAACTGGCTTCTGTCCTATGAGAATAAAGCTTGTGATGATGGGTTAATATCTTTGTTGACTAATAGAAACCTCAATTACTTGAGAAAAGAAGATGCATGCATTCTGCAAAAACATTTTTGAGAAAGATATTTTTAAAAGAATATTCTATGTCTCTAATGTTCAAATGGTGCATTCCTCCTGAGCAGACCACCATGCTGTCTTCTGGATGGTCATAATTTTTTGGAAAGAGTAGCATCAAGCTGTTCCTATGCCAATTTTCAGGGCTTAGTGTCTGTTGTGGAGTAATATCATGCCCTATCTCACCTCCAAGGTAAGGATCTTAGAAGAAAGCCCCCCAACAAGGTTAATAATAGCAGGCTCTCCTGAACAGGAGTCCCACAAGCCTGAGCTCCCCTCCTCCTGTCAGATATTAGATGTTTCAGAGCGATTCCAGAGAGTATTTGCTGATAAGAATCCTCATCCATCCTTCTTCAGAAAGCAAGAAATAAACTCCCTTGGAATATTCTTCTCTGAGGCACTTTCCTGTCTGGCTACATCCTCCACTGGCCACAAAAATCATCTCTACACTAAGCACCGTCCACAGAGCCGGAAAGTAGAAGGAAGTGGCTTCCGAGCTGATTCCACCTTCAAATGAGCCACTTCTGAAGATCCGAAACCACAGTAAGATTTTTTTCCCTCTACTAAAATGGCATTTTGAATTTTTCTCTTTTATTTATATTACTACTAGGTGATTATGCAATCAATCAAATGGAAATGATAGGATTATAACAATGTTTCATAACTGTAGCTTGTTTAAATATGACTCTTGGATTTTTTACATTTTATTCTATTAATAAGTAGTGCAACTACAATATTTTATTATTACTGATGAGTCCACTACAATAACCGAGAAACAGCATGAGCTTGACTTTCTTTCGAAATAATTTTTCTGAGAAAAACGTACATTTCAAGAAAGGGGGGCCCTTCCATACCAAAGTTATTACTGCGTAACAAATGAAAAGGTTGAATGCCTGGGTGAGGATCCCAAATTCTGACAAAACCTCAAAACCACATTGCTTTCCTACCAAATGGATTTTTAAACCTCTATAAGCACCTAATCAGTAACCACAAGGGGTATTGCAAGGTAAGTTTTAATACTTCAAACACATTTCAATCTTTATACTTCATTTATTCCACAAATTAGTTTACTATAAATCCATCACCAGTAACAAATGTTATATACTGTTTCATAAAAATGTGATTTCTTTTATTGCTTTTCACATTTGGACCAATTTTTTTCTGTGCCTTTCCATACCCAAGTAAACATAGATATCTTGTCATCTCATTAAAATGGTGTAAATTGTACCAAACCTGTCATCATCACAGAGGACAGTTTGACATTGCTTTGTGCCAAGCGCCATATGAGTGCCTTATGTCCTTAACATTTCGGATTTTTTTTTATTAAAATCAACATAAGAAAAACACAATTTTATTCCACAAAACAGCAGCAAATCAGTATGCTCGATGGTGTTAGAGTGACTTAGTGACAAATGAATTTAACGGAAATCATCAGCCTATTGAGAAATCAAAGTGGTAGTTTATAAGCTTTCTCCTCTTGAATATAAATATCATTTGAGATATAAATATAAATCAGCTGAATAAAACCAGACTAGGATGGGGATTCAAATGTTTCTTTTGTACTCAGTCACCGATCTTACTTGAACAGACAACTATAATTTCATAAATTAATATCTTTCTTTTATATCTTTCAGGATAAAAAAAAACCTCATAAAACCCTTTCTAAGACATTTTCTCTGGAGATAAGTAGCTGTAGATAATCTATCCTGCTTTCTTCAGCTGTGATGGAAGTTGTTGGGCTTTTAACTTTTCGCTCATTTAGGCGCATATGAAATGGCAAAAATGATGCAATGGCGTGATGGTGTTCTTAAAAAGATTGGCTATAAAGGGGGTTAGATTAGGAATTCTGCATTAAACATTTGTGTTTATAGAAACTAACTGAGATAGGAGGTGTTCTAGAATTTATATATGTTGATGAAATCATTTCAACTATGGCTTTTCTTTTTAAAAAATGTTTATTTAGATAATATTCATTTAGAACCAAACTGTGATCTAATATAGTGCTTCTCAGTCATTTCCATCTTCGGGCACATCAGTTGCTCATCCATGTACATTTGGAAACAAATCATTCCTTTCTGAGGAAAGCGTCATTATGAAAGCATTATTAATCAATATTATAAAAACCTTCCTTCCCACCAATATGACACTTTGACGTCAGCGGTGGTTGGTATATCACTTATCCCAGGTTACTGAAGCTACTGTTCTGTATCTATAATCCTCATCATTTTAATAACATGAGGAAATAATGTCAAACTTCCATTGCATTGTAGGAGAAAATTCATAACTCTGCTAGAATACGAACTGATATTTCTTTCTGAAAAGTGATTGGAACACATCTATATAGAACTATAATAGTGTGCATGTCCTCCAACTCAGCAACTCTATTTCTGAATATTTGTCTAAACAACAGAACCAGGAGTAGTCATGGGGGTGGGCTGCTATATGATAAGCAAAAACAAGCACTTCACAAATAATTTAAGAAATGTAAAAAAACCAATTGTGATAAATCCTTATGAGGAGAAGCCGTGCATGCCTACAATGCCAGCAACCCAGTTATGGAGGAATTCCCCTGTGGATGAATCCCAATGTGATATCAGGAGCTTGAGAACAACTTAACAGGCAAGGAGCTTGTGCCAGGAGCTAAGGTAACCAGAGAGATAGCAGACCCTGAGGCAGGACGCGTAAAAAGTGTAAGTAACCAAGAAAAGTTCAGTTAAGGCAGAGCAAAGGGAATGGCCCAAAGGAGAGATGTATGTGAGGAACAAGCTATCTTGAAACTCATGGGATTTAGTTTTGAATGACAGAAAGCCATGACTAGGCACGGACATGTTAGATTTATAATTTGAAAATATCCCTATGATTGTACGTCCATAGTGATGAGTTTAGAATGGAGAGGTCTAGAGTGCATAGATATGGGTCCAATCAGAAATTATGGCAGCTGACTTGGTAAGAGATGGATGTTGATTTGGACTTGAATAGTGGAAATGGACAGAGAGGCCGATGGACAGATATCACAAGATAGAAGGTCAGAAAAAATTCACATGGGAGTGAGAAAGCAGGATGTGTTCAGCGTTCTTCCTAAGTTTATGGCTTATGGGAGGAGTTTGCTGGAGAGTGTTTTAGGGAAGACTGGAATGGAAGTCATGAGTTAGGAAATTTTAGGAGACTTTGAGACATTAAAAAGGACATGTCAAGAAGGTAGTGAGGCATATAGATTGTGAGTTCAGAAAAGAGGTTACTGCTGGAGATAAGATTTCTTGGTAGCAAATGAACTCCTACATAAGAGGTAGATAATCCAAGGATGATACCTGGACAGAGTGTATGAGAACTGCAAAGGTACAGTGCCAATCTGAAATGAATTCCCAACTTTAATGTCAAGGTAGGGGAGGGTGATCTCAGAAAGACCGCCACGAGAAATCAGGGAAGCAGAAAGAAACCCGGAGAGCATTGGGCCAGAAAACAAAGAGAAAATAATTTTTTTTCAAGAAAAGAAAGGAGGAGGCATAAAAACTCTTCAAGGCTGCCAGGCTGTTTGGAGGAAGAAAAGTGAAAAAATACATGTTATATTTAGGGAGGTCACTGACCAAGAGCTTAGCCCTGAAAGCCTCTAGACTAATTGTCACTTACAATATCAAAAACTAAAAACAGTGGGAATGTGTATAAAAAAGGGAAAGAAAACAATATACAATGACAAAGAAGACTGTTCAAAATATAAGATTTAACAGTTTTAGAGTTTTTAGAGTTTTTAGTTTTAAAGGTGATTTGTAGGCTTACTTTACATTTTTATTTTGTATACTTCTGTATACTTGGGCTATTTTAAAATATGCCATGTATAAAAATAAGAGAAATACAGGATATTCAGAAGAAAGATATGTAAATATTAACATCATATAAGCATTCTCCATGGTGATGGAGAAGGACCTCAAATTCAAAATCCAAGCTGGCCAACAAAATTGTATGATATTTTAATTATATGATACTTTTGTAAATTATACACACACACACACACACATTATTTTACTAATGCATTATGCTCTGTGGAATACACAATAAGAATGTAAATTTATTAGCCCAAAGATGTGATTTCTAATGTATCGTTATTGTATATGTTCTAAAGTGCTAACAAAATACTTGTACACCAGTAAGAGTCACTGGTATCACCTCCTTGCTTTATTCTCAAGCTTGCATTATTAGTGCTGTTTTAGACTTGCTGTCTTGTTATGCAGAATATTTATAAACAATTGTGGCCAAATAATTTAGTGAGAGACTTTTTGTATTAACACGAAAAAGTCTTTGCTAATTAGGATTAATATTTACTATGGAACAGCATGAAAACTTAAAAAGCTTCTGAGTATTCTTTCATAAATTTTATCAGTTGATGTAAAGAGAAAACCAATTTTATAATTCTTTTAATGAGATGTTGATATGTTTCCACTGAAAGAAGAAAGGTAGGTGAGAATATCGTTGGCCCAACTTTGGAAATTCTCTTTTTTCACTTTTTGCTTTAGGGGCTATGACGTAATCATCTGATACATGAATTTGTTTAATTCCTTATGTTACCATGGTTTTCCTTTATTTAGTAAAAATAATAATATAAATGGATGTTTTGATGTTTCCTTTCTGCATTTCATTGGATTATTATTCACACTGCAATTTGGAGAAAAATAATTTAGGATAGCACAAGACCACAAAAATGTATTGTAATAAAACATGAAACGGTGATTACAGAGCTTAGAGAAAAGGGACTTATGGTCAACGCTAGGCTTCTAGATCACTCACCACACTTTCCAAGATCGCCTCCTTTTTGCTTTGCCACCAAAGTATGTGAGGATCCAATAATTAGCTACCTAACGTGGTATGAAAATTGGGTCTAAAAGGTATCAAATTCATCTACATTAAGATGCTATGTCAATGAAGTTGTTTGTTTACTGACTTGTGTTTAAAACTAATTTGTTTAATATAGATTATCTGAAAGCGGCTTGCAGAACAGGATTCCTGACCTCCTACTCCTGATTCTGTTCTAGTTGTATTAAATTGCATGTGGGAATACCCTAACTAATGCAAACACGGACTCACATGTGCACATACACAACAAACTAGATTTTCTAGATTCCTTTATTAAAAACAAAAACACATTTTTGAAGATTAAGAAAAAAGAACAAATTTTCTAATTTATCCCTGAATTAATATTTATTATGAGACCATCAAAGTTTTAAGAGCTCCTAAAGTTTCTTCCATGAACCTTATCCATGATATGAAGGGAAAGCCAGTGTATTCAGTTTTTAATGAGCTTTTGATGGATTTTTATTAAAATTGTGAGAATTAAACAAATGCTAGAGAAATTTAATTATATGTAATTATAATCAAATAATACAGGATAGCCATGAAATTCATGTGCAGTTTAAAATAGTGTGCAACTTAAAATTGCATGTGGACCTTATGGCCACCCTGTGGATGTGGTAGCAAATGTGAAAAATCACAGTTCTTCAAAATGGTTAATATAATGCAAATAGCAGTGTTCCATTTTTATATTTAAAATATTTCTCTCTGGATTATTAAAGCTCAGTTAAAAGTCTTCAATATCAAATCGTCTAATGTTTCAAATTCGCCTAATTTTACTAGAAAAATATATAATTCAATTAAGTCCTGTAAGATATGTCATAAAGTACAAAATTTGACTAAATTTGAGATCCCTTTTTGGTACCCACTTTACATCTTAAATATTCTGTAGAATATTTAGTGATTTTTTTCCCCAAAGTTATGCTTGTATTTTGCTGTGTGTTGTATTAGTCATTAATCTCTCTCCTCTCTCCCTCATCCTCTCTACCTACCTATTTATCCATATATCAGAAGAGTTCTTTTGTAATTACAAATCTTTTTAAGCTTCTGTTTCAGTATTACTAAACTAAACCATGCTTAAAATAGTTTATCAAATGCTAATACCTTCTTTGGTCTGCATAATATTTGTAGTTTAGAAAGACTATTAATAAGTACATACATAAATAAATTTTGATCATTGTATATTACTCCTAATCCTATGATATACTGGGTGGCCATTCTTTAAGATGAAACCCGACGCAAGCTTTTGTAAAATCCCCTCTTCTGCTCAGTGCAGGAGGCCTGAGGACTTAGTTATAGCCAATAGAATACAGCAAAGGTGATAGGATGCCACCTGTGATTGTCTATCATTGAAAGGCAAATCTGATGGAATGATTATCTGTGATTACATTGTGTTATGTAAGACTCTGTCTCAGCAGACTGGAATGAGAGATTCTCCTGGTCTCCTTAAAGTTGTGTATGGAGAAGGCCAGATACAAGAAACTGTGGATGGTTACTGTGACCTGTTTCCATAACCACCACCCAACAGCCAACAAGAAGCCAGGCCATCAGTTGTATGGCCTCAAGGAAAGGAATTCTCCCAACAACCTAAACAAATGTAGAAGCAGAGTCTTCCCCAGTGAAGCCTCCAGAGGAAAATGCAGCTAAACAGACACCTTGACTGCAATCTAGGAAGACTCTTTAGAGAACATACAGTTTTCTGATTTGAAAAAAAGCTGTGAAATAATATTGTTTCCCAAAGTGATTTAATAGTTAAGCCTCAAAGTTGTGATATTGGTTATGAAGTAACAGAAAACGAAAACACTTAGATATAGTCATTTGTGTGGTATAGGTGTGAAACATACGATTTAGAGAATTCAAGCACTTCACCTAAGATGGCATTGCCAGGGAGTTCCAAACTGTTTGTTTTCCCTGTTTTAACATTTCTTTCTACCCTTCCCCTGCCACACTTTGCAAATGTAAGGATGATTTATTGAATGACAGGCTACTAGATAATTCTTACCCTATACATACTTAGACATTATCTCATTTAGCTTTATACTCAACCAAACCCTTCCAGGAACTTCTATCTTATTGCCTCCTTATTACAGACGAAATTTTTTATTCTTGCTTCCCATTTATAGATGAGAAGTTAAACACCTTCTTAAAACTGCAAAGCAAGAATTCAAATACTTTCTTAATTGCAAAACTCATGCTTAAAAAAATTCATTTGGGGTGCTTAAACCCCAGATGACCCCGTGGCTGCTTTTATCACCTCACTCTTGCCTCCGACTATTGTGGGAGCAGCTGTAATACTGTAGTTTATTAGAATAAATCTATGCTGATAGTACCATATTTCTTGATTTTTTTTAACCAGTTACATAGATGAGGGAGACATCTTAGGATTCTCCTGTAGGTTACTATCTTACGTTTCTCTTAATGGAATGGAAAATGTTTCTGACAATGTAAGAGCGCTGTTTGTAACTATTTTTTTATTATTAAAATTAGTAACTAGTTAATTTGGCAATATAAGTAAAGTACGAGGAAATCAAAGAATGCCCATCTACATCAGTTTCTTTAATTCGTTTCATAACATGAAATCATTAAAATGATGTGCCCAATGATGCAGGACAGGTGGCACCACGACCTGCTGCCTTAGCCCTGGCGGTGTTGTAGCTGCAGGGGCTGGAGCAACCAGCTTGCTGGAAGGGCCGGACACCTGCGGAGGAGACACTGATGCCTGTTGTCTCCTCCCCATGCACTTCTGAGTGGTGAGTTTCCAAGGACTGAGAGTTCATTGGCCAGCTGGCTGTAACTGATGAAGATCCATGCCCTAAAACTTAACACTGAGTTCCAGCAGAACAACCCCCTGCCACTAAATAAATCCCTGAGCAGAGAGCCCGATGATAGACCTCGAAGAGGGAGCAGGAGAGCTTGTTCCCCTCCTGGGTTCTCTCTGCCAGGAGCTTTGGTTTTTTGTAAGTTGTAATTTTTGTTTCCGTGAATAAACCCCGTCTTACCACTAATCTTGTGGTCTGTGGATTCATTCTTTGAATCGCCGAGACCAAGAACCTGAAGCACTGGTATCAGATTTGGCGAGTCAGCCAGGAGAGAAGACATAGTTCTACTATCATATTTGGTGGCTTGTACAGGGAAAGATGATGGAAAGAAGAGATCTGTGGTAAGTAATGGGACCACTTACCTCTATCCTGGTTTTCTCTATATTATAACAATGGGGACTAATAATTTTGATGCCCATCAGCCCGTAAACGTGCATAGTGCAGATGCTGACCTCCAGATCATGGGCAAGAAGCTGTTGGGGTATGAACTTTCTAATTCCCCTTGGCTCTATAAAGGTGCCAAAGGGAATGTTAAATGACTTTTGAAACTCTTCTCTATTTACTCCTTTTCCCTGGTTGAGAACCAAGCAAGGAGGTAGCATTCAGATGCCCCGGGGGTCCCCAGCAATGGTTATGACCCCAGGATTTGGGAGGGCCTTCGAAAACTCCTGCTCTCCCAGCTTTTCCTATCTTCTCTTCTCTTCTATAGTCCCAATTTTTTTTCTATTTATTTCTGGTTCTCCCCTCTCCTTGATAGTATATATGCTTTCTTTGAATGTGGGTAAGAATTGTTTATATATTTAGTTAATATTGTAAGTGTATTCTGGTATTATTTTAGAAGTGTGTATTAGATGTTTTAAGGGGGTTTGAATGTTGTAGGTGAGTTGAAAGTTATTGCTTTTCACTGGCATTTTAATGTCCCTAAAAAACAGGGAAGATGAAGTTCTGGTATCATGTTTGGTGGCCCATACGGGGACAGCAGACAGGAAGAAAACATCTGTGGTACCTCTATCCTGTTTTTCTCTGTAGCTATCCTACTGGAGATTAATAAATTCCATGCCCACCAGCCTGTAAATGTGCATAGTGTAGATGCTGACTTCCAGGTCACGGGCCAGAGGCTGTTGGGGAGCAAAATTTCTAATTCCCCTTAGTTCTGGAAAGGAGACGAAGGGACTGCTAGAAGAATTTTGAACCTATTCTCTGTTTATTCCTTTTCCCTAGTCAAGAGCCAAGCAAGGAGGAAGCACCCAGAGGCCCCAGGGTCCCCAGCAATGGTTCTGACCCCAGGACTTGGGAGGACCTTTGAAAACTCATGCTCTCCCAACTTTTACTATCTTCTCTTCCATGTCCCCAATTTTGTTCCATTTATCTCTGTACAGCTCTTCTAGTTCCCTTCCTCTCCTTGATAGTATATATGCTTTCTTTGAATGTAGATAAGAATTGTTTATATATTTAGTTAATTTTGTAAGAGTATTCTGATATTATTTTAGAAGTGCTAATTTTTTTTTCATTAGATGTTTTAAGGGGGCTTCAAATGTTGTAGGTGGGTTGAAGGTTATTGCTTTTCATTGGCATTTTTATGTCCCTAAGAAACAAGGGCTGTCCCTGTTAAAGAGAAGGCAGCCCCAAACAAGAGGTGAAATGACTCCCCTCCACAGTTTATCTGGGCAACCAGAGGCCTGTGAAGAGAAGCCCTGGATGACTCCCTAGGATGGGAATTGCCCTGAACCTTGGCTACGACTTAGTCTCTTGAAAATAAAAAGAGCAATGAGAATGACTCTGGCTATTGGATTTCTTCTGGCGTGGGGAAATTTGGGATAATTCTAAGTTTCTCTGGGATTTCTGCTAATTGTAATTAATTAGGATACAGAAGATTCAGAGCGTCTCTCAACCCTGATCTGTAACTGAGTTTAGTTATTATTGCCTTGCTAACCTTTGGGAAAGAAAGGGAAGTTAGAAAACATAGCATTTAAGACCTGCTCATGACAGAAAGTCTATTTTCCTGTGTAAACTAGGGATTTGGAAAATGCTTGTAAAGATTACATAGAGTTAAATGTGCAAGCACCGCACAGCCATTTTCTCCAGGACAGGGCTCATCCCCACTTTGCCTGATACTCTGAGGCTAGTGGGGGAAGGGGCAGAAGGGGTAGAATATGCATCAGGTGGGACCAGGCTTCCTGCTATCTGATTTCTTGGAGCTGTGCTGCCAGCACGTTATAAGCACAGGAGCACCAGCAGGTACTAAGCACTACACTGGTAAGAGTGGCTAATTCCAGACAAGCGCAGGGGCTGAGGAGGCCACTCTCCTCAGGGATTCTTCCCCAAGCATTGGAAGGAAGCTTCCTTTTGTTTGGTTGGATGTTTTCTTGGGTTGATCAGAGGATGCTCTGACAACTCAGGAGTATGGGTTAGGATTGATTAAGACACTGGACGTTTGTTCTTTCTCACAGATGGGTAACATATTTTCTCGTCAAGAGAACACCTCACTAGGCTATATTCTGGAGCACTGGGACATGTTTGATCCCCAGATGCTGAAAAAAAGAATATATGGCTTACTTCTGTACCCAGGCCTGGCCTCAGTATCAACTCTCCACTGGTGAACAATGGCTCCCAAGGGCCATTGGCTATAATTAAGGCTCTTAATCATAACACCATTTTTCAGTTAGATACTTTTTGTAAACAGGATAAAAAGTGGTCTGAGGTGCCCTATGTGCAAGCTTTCTTTTCCCTCAGGGATAACCTCCAACTGTGTAAGACCTCTTAGATTCTGCTGTCTTAGCTGTAGTAACTTCCCTAAGGCTCAGGGATTCTCCAGGGAGAGACCATCACCACCTAGTTCAAACCCTCCTTCTTCTGTGTGTTCAGAAAACCCCAGGAGGGAGGCTGTCCCAAGAGTTTTTTCTGGTCCTACTGAGACCCCCAGAAGGCAACCATATCCTTCTTTGTGTCCCTTGGTTGAGACTGCGAGTGGTGAAAGAGGAAGTGCACAACTATACACTCCATTTTCTCTGGCAGATTTAAAGCAAATTAAAGTTGATTTAGGAAAATTTTCTGATGACCTCGATAAGTACACAGATGTTCTCCAAGGGTTAGGCCAAAGCTTTGACGTCTCTCAGAGAGATATAATGTTACTACTAGATCAAACTTTAATGTTTAATGAAAAAAATGAAGTCCTGGATGAAGCTAGGAAGTGGGGTGATTTATGGTTCATGTCCAAGAGTGATCATAATATGTCTCCTGGGGAAAGGGCCAGATACTCCACGGGAAGACAGGATATCTCATTGAGGTGACTGGTGGCGTAAACATTTTCTAACATGTATCTTAGAAGGCTTATGTCAGTCCAAGAAAAAGCCTATGAATTATTCCAAGTTGTCTACTATTTGCCAGGAACAAAATGAGAGTACCTCAGCCTTTTTTGAGAGGCCTAGGGAGGCACTGAGAAAACATACCCAATTGACACATGACTCCCTAGAGGGTCAAATTATTTTAAAAGACAAATTTATCACTCAAGTGGCCCCAGACATGCAAAGAAAACTCCAGAAATTGGTTCTAGGCCCAGATCATAACCTGGATAATCTTCTTAAAACAGCTATTCTTTTATCCCCGGGATCAGAAGAAAAAGAAGGAAGAGAGAAGGGATCAAAAAAGAATGACGGCCCTAGAAATGGCCCTCCAACAAACGAGCACCTTTCAGGGGCAAGGGGAAGCCAGATGTGCCAGAGACAAGTGCTTCCAATGTGGTCAGGCTGGTCACTTCTGAAAGGTCTCCCCTCAGAAGCACCACCAGCTGGGCAAGCCACCTGGCCCCTGTCCAGAATATAAGGGTGACCACTGGAGGGTGGCCTGTCCCCAGAGGTGAAGGCCTCCTGGGACAGTTATTCCATCTGTGCCCAAACTGGGCTCAGGGTTCCTGGGCAGATTCTCATGGCTCCAGCTTGTGTCATCACCCCTCAGGATCCCCGGGTTTGCCTTATAGTGGAGGGCAAGGAGATAGAATTTCTTCTGGACACTGGGGCAACCTTTTCCATACTTTCTTCTAACCCTGGTCTTTTATCCCTCACATCCAAAACTATACAGGGGGTGTCTGGAAAGCCAGTTACCAAATTTTTCTCTCAGTCATTAAGCTGCAATTGGTATGTCTGGCTGTTCTCTTATGCCTTCCTAATCATGCCTGAAAGTCCTGCTTCCCTTTTGGGGAGGGACATACTAACTAAAGCAGGAACAACCATTTATATGAATATGGGACAGGAGCCTATATTATGTCTTCCCTTATTAGAAACAGAAATTAACCCAGAAGTGTGGGTTACTGAAGGACAGGTGGGAAGAGCATGATATGCTCAACCAGTCCAAATTAAGTTAAATAATTCTGCCATCTATCCCAATCAAAAACAATATCCTCTAAAAACTGATATTAAGAATAGACTAATACCCATAATACAGAATCTAAAGCAACAGAAATTATTAATACCTTACAACAGTCCATATAACACTCCTATTCTAGGAGTCCCAAAACCAAACAGAACCTGGAGGGTAGTCCAAGATTTCTGCATGATAAACGAAGTGGTCTTTCCTGTTCATCCTGTAGTTCCCAATCCATACACCTTATTGTCTCATATCCCTGAAAAGGTAGCCTATTTCACGATCTTAGACTTGAAAGATGCCTTCTTTTTCATTCCACTTAATGAAAATTCTCAATACCTTTTTGCTTTTAAAGATCCCTCTGGCTCCAACATCCAGCTTACTTGGACTTTGTTTCCCAGGGATTTAGGGACAGCTCTCACTTGTTTGGACAAGCCTTAGCCAAAGACTTGAGTCATTTTTCATATCCTACAGCAACTCTTATTCAGTATGTAGATAACTCTTGGGGGGGGGGTACATCAGATGCCCAAGCTTTCTTAAACTTTCTAGCTGATTGTGGATACAAAGTTTCCAAGGCTAAAGCCCAATTATGTGTCCCAGAAGTTCACCATTTGGATCTCCAGCTTTCACAGGGGACGAAAGCCTTGGTCAAAGAAAGAATAGAACCAATATTGGCTCATTCTAAACCTTGAACTCTCAGACAACTTTGAGGCTTCTTAGGAATTATAGGCTTTTGCAGGCTCCGGATTCCTAGATATAGTGAAATAGTTAAACCACTCTATTTTTTAATTAAAAGTGCTCAAAAAGAGGGCCTAGTCACTGTAGAATGGGAACCGGAAGCAAATAGGGCATTCCAACAGTTGAAAACTGCTTTTTTTGCAGGCCCCTGCTTTGAGTCTTCCCACTGGACAGCAGTTTAATCTGTATTACAGAATGAACCAGAATTGCCCTGGGAGTTTTGGCACAATACCAGGATCCAGTTCTACAACCTGTAGCATATCTTAGTAAAGAAATTGACACCGTGGTCAAGGGATGGCCACCCTGTCTATGAGTTATAGCAGCTGTAGCTCTCTTAACCCCAGAAGCAACCAAACTAACTTTAGGAAAAGATCTAATTATTTACGCTTCTCATGACCTTACTGGACTTTTAAATTCCAAGAACAAGCTCTGGCTGTCAGATAACCAACTTCTTAAATATCAAGCCTTATTACTAGAAGGATCAGTGCTGCAATTATGCACCTGTGCTACTTTGAATCCTGCCACTTTCCTCCCTGAATCCCATGAGGAGGTAGGGCATAATTGCCAACAGATTATAGAACAGACCTATGCCTCTAGAGAAGACTTACAAGAAACTCACCTATCTAATCCTGAAATGGTTTTATATACAGACAGAAGTTCTTTCCTAGAACGTGGAACTTGAAAAGTAGACTATGTTGTAGTTACTCAGTATGCTGTAATAGAAAGTGGGTCTCTCCCTCCAGGAACTAGTGTGCAATTAGCTGAATTAATAGCCTTAACCCATGCTCTAGAAATTGGGAGAAACAAAAGAGTCAATATATACACTAATACAAAATATGCCTTCCTTATTTTATATGCCCATGCTGCTATTTGGAAGTAAAGACAATATCTTTTTCATCATGAAACTGACAGGTTGTTACAAGCTGTTCATGGTCCACAAGAAATTTTATTCATTGTAAGGGACATCAAAAGACCTTAGATGAGGTTTCTGAAGGTAACCAACTTCCTGAGAAAGTGGCTAAAATGGTAGCACATAAAGGTATAATTCCCCCTGTGGCACCCCTTATTTGGGAGGGATCACTTGAGAATTATGCTCCTCAATATACCCAAAAAGAGAAGGAGTGGACTTTATCTAGAGACTGTTCACTACTTCCATCAGGCGGGTTACAAATTAAAAGTGGACTTTTGTTATTACCTGCTGTAAGCCAATGGAAAATACTTAAAACTTTACATCAGTCTTTTCATTTTGCCACTGATAGTACCTATCAAATGGCTAAGGCTCTCTTTAAAGGCAAAAACCTATTTGAAGCCATAAAACACATAACAAGGACTTGTGAGACATCAGAGAAACAATCCTTTAAATCACCATCTAGCTCTCCCAGGTATAGAGAGACATGGTAGATATCCAGGTGAAGATTGGCAAATGGATTTCACTCACCTCCCTAAAGTACATGGCATACAATATTTACTGGCATTTGTGGATACTTTTACTAATTGAGTTGAAGCATTCCCTTGTAGGACAGAAAAGGCCCAGGAAGTTGTAAAGGCTTGTTGTACATGAGTTGTACATGAGATTATTCCCAGCTTTGGACTCCCTTGAAGTTTGCAAAGTGATAATGGGCCAGCCTTAAAGGCAGCTGTTACACAGGGAATATCTAAAGCTCTAGGCATGAAATATCATCTACACTGTTCTTGGAGGCCCCAGTCCTCTGGGAAGGTAGAAAAATGAATGATAATAATCAAAGGACAGTTAGAGAAGCTAACTCATGAGACTCATCTACCTTGGACTAAATACTTTCCATTGTTGTCCTTAAAATAAGAAATCTACCTCAGAAGCTTGGTTGTAGCCCATTCAAATTATTATATAAAAGACCCTTTTAAACTAATAATTTATTACTAGATCTGGAGACTACAGAATTATTAAAACATATCACCTCTTTAGCTAAATTTCAACAAATCCTTAAAAACCTCCTAACTATATTTTCACATTCAACACTAAAGGAGCTTTCCTCTCCTGGGGATCTAGTCATGATCAAAACTCTTCCCTCTAATTCCTCTTCCCTAACCCAAACTTGGGAAGGCCCTTTTTCTGTTATCTTGTCTTCTTCTCCAGCTGTTAAAGTTATGGAAGTGGATTCCTAGATACATCATTCAGGAGTAAAATCCTGGAACCCTCCACCTTCTACGGAAGCAGACTATGAAGAGAGCCAACCACAGTCTACCTACACTTGTGAGCCTAAGGGAAGTTTGAAGTTATTGTTTAGAAAACAGCAAGAAAGATGTTAATATAGTTTTCTTTTAGCATAACTGAATTTGTGTTTCTAACCTGACACTGTCCTACCTTTGCCTTTTAATATGCTAATCAGATTTATATTTTCCAGAAATGTCATCAAGCCACACACAGTAAGGTTGGTTCTGGTCCAAGACCTGAATTTATCATGAACCCCTGTATCGCTTTCCCTCCACAAAAACCCTAACTGCCCCTTCTATTATTACCCGAGTAAGCAGGAAGCAGTTAGATCCAGTCTTCACCCTTTTTCCTAACAGCAGTTAGAGTTTCCACTTGGAGAGGGAGAATTAATGCAGGTAGGTGGTGCCACAACTTGCTGCCTTAACCCTGGCAGTGTTGATGCTGTGGGGACTGGAGGAACCAGCTTGCTGGAAGGGTCTGACACCTACGGGGGAGACACTGGTGCCTTGTTGTCTCCTCCAGGTGCTCTTCTGACTGGTGAATTTCCAAGACCTGAGAGTTCATTGAACAACTGGCTGTAACTGACGAAGACCCAAGCCCTAAAACTCAACATTGAGTTCTGGCAAAACAACCACCTATGACTATGTAAACCCCTGAGCAGAGAGCTCCAGGACAGACATCAAAGAGAGAACAGGAGAGCTTGTTCCCCTCCTGGGTTCTGTCTGCCAGGAGCTTGGTTTTTTGTAAGTTGTAATTTTAGTTTCCATGAATAAACCCTGTCTTACCACTGATCCTATAGTCTGTGGATTCATTCTTTGAATTGCGGAGACCAAGAACCTGAAACACTGGTATCAGATTTGGCCAGCCAGTCAAAAGAGAAGATGACGTTCCGGTATCACCAAGACACAACTTGTATTTTTGAGAAGTTGATCTACATGAGGAAAAAGTGCAGAGGAACCAATATGAAGATAACCCTAGCCACAATAAAACCATTTCTTCTTTTCAAACTAATGAGCAAGCAAGACAGACTTTTGTGTTGCTCTGATTTTAGAGAAAAAGATAAAAGAATATTTTAAGATGATTTTACAGAAACAATTAAATGAAACAGTTTATTCTGTCACAGCTTGTGGGAATAAAAGCAATTAAAAAAAGAGACTCAAACAGAGAATACCCCATTTTCCTTACATACTAAAGTTGCAATACACTGACCCACTTAGCTTTTCAAATATGTAACAGGAAGATCATTTCTATGCCAGATCAATTTTAGATATTTAAATATTCGCTGGACATAAGAATGAAATTTTGCTGTATTGTCAGCTGTAAGTTGAGGAAACTGAAATGGCACTAAACCCAGAATACAGTATCTGAAATACTCTCCTTTGTTTGCTTTTGTGCCTCACCTCTTTAGAAATCAAAGAGAAGAATTCCTTCAACTTAATGGATAAACACACTGGAATTAATATTAGGGAAAGACACACCTAGGTTAGGTAGCTAGAGAATAAATAGTAAGGATAGAATTGAAACCAGTGCTCCCCACCTTTTTGTGTTTTGATATGTTTCATTGCCCGCATAGTTTCCATTGTCTGGGCATTCAAAACCAGTTAGATCATCAATAATATCGTTATGAGTTTTGTCAAAAGATAGATAACAATGGCATCACAAAAAATAAAAAAAACTTAGCAAATTTGGAACAGCAGGAAGTTAGTAAGACAATTGCTCAGGTTGGAAAAAGATAAGACTATTATTAAGTCCTTATACTGATAACAGTATTATAATCATATCTCATTTACAAAGTACATGATGACCTAACATTTAAGAACATCAATAAAAATACTCCCAAAATTCTCTTTAAAATCCTCTTAAATAGTCAGACATGGAAAATTAATGCGTCAATATTTGTTTAAATAAAAGACTGAGAAATCATAGGACTTAGACACACAATTCTGTGAAATGAACATTTACACATCTAGGAATATATATGTATTATATATATTATATATAATATATAACATATTTATATATTATATAAAAATTTAACATAGTTTAAAATTTAAACACATATATTAAAATTACCTGAATATAATATTTAAATATATGTTATTAAATAAATGCATTTAGATTTATCAGTTTAATTTAATTTAAAATTATGAATTAAATTTAGCACATTTAATTAAACAAATCAAATATATTATTATACACATATGTAATGGACAAACAGTAATATAGGATAAGCAGATGCAACATTATTTAACAAGCAACTATTCAATAAAAAAGAATAATTTGTTGTGTTATTATAAATATCATAATGACTTTGCATGTAGACATTTATTCGTTCAATATCCATTATGGATTAACTAACTAGTCTTAGAGTTTTTAGGTAAAAGGTATGCTTTTTTAGTACTTTGGTGGATATTATCAAATAGCTAAACCAAAAGGTAGTGAATTTGGGGTGTTTTTTTTGCAGTTTTTGGCTGGGGCCAGGTTTGAACCCACCACCTCTGCTCTATGGTTCTGGTGCCCTACTCCTTTGAGCCACAGGCTCAACCCAAGGTAGTGAATTTTTTTTTTTTTTCTGAAAAGTAGCTTCACCAGCTTGTCAATCTGTAGGCAAGAAAAACCATTTTTGATATGAATATAATAGATTAATAATTAGGCAAAAGCTATATTTCATATACTTATTTATTTGTGGAGAAAAGAGGGACACAATATTTTAATGTAATGCATCTGAATTTTTTAAGTGAAAGCTTAAGCAAAGCCAATTTTTTGAATTACACATTTATCAATTATTTTATCCCCTCAATTTTTTTCTACGTTGTTAACAAATGGTATCTATATATATTTATATATATTTTTTAATCTTTTGAGACAGTGTCTTGCTTTTTCACCTAGGCTGAAGGGCAGTGCTATGATGGTAACTCACTGTAGCCTGAAACTCCTGGGCACGAGAGGTCCTCCTGTTCAGCTTACTGAGTAGCTGGGACTCGAGGTTTTCAACAACATGCCTGACTAATAACTTTTTAAGTTTTTGTAGATACAGGATCTCACTGTGTTGTCCAGGCTTGTCTCCAACTTCTGGCCTCAAACAATCCCCCACCTCAGTCTCCTAATGCACTAAGATTACAGATGTATCTGGCTTCAATTTAATATTTAAACCATTAATTATTGATTATTTTTAAGTATGAGGCTCTAGAACATATCTACTTTTTAGTGTTTCCCTGAATTCTACCAATTTTGGCACATTACCTCTGATATTTGGCCTGATTTTTCTATGACTTAGTTTTCTTAATTGGAGCAATTGGAATACTAATAATTACAACTTATAGGTTTAGTGGCATAATTATATGTACATATTCCAAGTAATGCATTTGGCACTAATTCTTAAACATAGTAGATTTGAATATATGTTACTTAAAATAACAAATATACTAATAATATATTAGTATGATGATAATATTGAATATCCATTTTTATTCATTATATATATAGAATGTTTATTTATTTCTAATAGGACGCACTTACATGATCAGTAAGCATAGATGTCCAACCTTTTGGATTCTTGGGGCCACATAGGAAGTAGAAAAATTCTCTTGGGCCACACATTATATACAAAAAACACTAACAAGAACTGATGAGCAAAATAAATAAAGAAATGAAGAAAAGAAAAAGAAAAAGCAAAGGTCTGTGCATAATTTTCCTCATATCTGCCACCACAGATAAGCAAAAATGTCCATACATAATAATCTTAATTATGCACTGGCTCGTTCAGAAAGTCTTTTAAAATTGTTGAACAGGTCCCAACTGTGTGATAACTGATATATATATAAGCAATAATATAACTTTGGAGTTTTTTGATACTTTTTATTACAAAAGTAAAAGAAAAGTAAGCAACACAAAACTAGTAGGAAATATGACATTTTATTTGAGAAATTAAATGCATCAGCATCTGGTTCAGTGGAAGTACTTGTAATTCTCAGTGAGTTCTCAAGGTGCTCATCAAATATTTTGGTTCTGATTTTACTCTTAATGTGCCTCATTGTTGAAAATACTTGCTCATAAATATAGGTGCTACCAAAAAGCCATGACATGAATAGGGTGGGACTGTCTCTGGGAAGATAGAACTTATAAAAGCCCAGTAAAGGGACATGATCAAATCTTTCTCTAAGTTGAATGTCAGATTGCAGGTCTACGCATTCTATTTGAAAATTGGCAGGTAACATACTTATGTTAACTGAAAATAGAATTGCAAATGCATGAAAAATTCTTTTCCTGAAATTTTAAAATCTGTTTTCAAATTCTTATGTCAAATCGAAAACCAAGGCTGTATATTTTTGCTGCCCACAGGACTGTGTTTAGCCAACGTATCCAAATACGTTAAGTTTTTGCCTCAATTTGAGCTTTAGTTTCATTTGGAATGCTGCCATGGTTTGAAACACTATATCCATAAGTTGGTTTTCACCTTGGAGATGCATGTTTAATTCATTTCATAAAGCAGTTAAATCCATTAAAAATAGAAAATCTGTAAGCTAGGTTTCATCATTAAGTTCTAGCACAAATTTGGTTTTTGATGCCATTAATGACTTGATGATATGTCCCAAAATATAAAATTTATTTTTATTATTACATATCTTTTTTGTAATTTAAGATTAATATGAAGGTACAAACAGGTTACAATGTTTGTGTTGTTAAGTAAGGTCCCTGTTGCAGTTATGCCCCACACCCAGGTGCTCATTAAATGGGAGCACAGCAGTCCTCCCAACAGTCCTCCTCCCTCTTGCCTCCCTCCAACTTGAATTGAATTGAGTTTTTCTCTCCTGCAGGTGTGTATTAGATCATCTACTGGCTTCGTATTAGCATAGAGTATGCTGGATCCCTCATTTCCATTCTTGTGATACGTTACTAATAAGAATGTGTTTCAACTCCATCCAGCTTTATGCAAAAGATAGAAAGTCTCCATCTTTGTATGGCTGAATAGTCTTCCAAGGTGTACATATACCACAGTTTATTAATCCATTCATGGGTTGATAGGCAAATGAGTTATTTCCACATATCAGCAAGTATAAATTGAGCTGTGCTAAACAATCTAGTGCAAATATCCTAATGATAAAGTGATTTTTTAAAAAAATCTTTTCAATATTTGGTCTCAACTCAACCATCTTTGAAAGGTAAATGATGTCACCATACTCACCATCAATACTTTTAAGGAATTCCTAGAACTGGTGATAATGCAATCCCTTAGCCCTTATGAAATTCATAGTTTTAAAGATGATTTGCATGATGATATCCCTTTTTAAAGCTATTGCCACATAAATTTTCTTGATATGCTTTGCAATGATAAGTCATCAAATGTGAATTCTGGGCAGCAATTGCATCATAGTCTGTTAATTTTGCAAGTCCTTCACTTTTACTTCCCTACGTTTGTCAGGGCACCATCAGTAACTATACCAGATATGCTGAGAAATGACAAAAAAAAATTGCTTTAAAAAAATAAAAAATCTGGCAGTGCCTGTGGCTCAAAAGGGTAGTAGGGTGCTGGCCCCATAAGGGGGAGGTGGTGGGTTCAAACCCAGCCCTGGTCAAACAAAAAAGCTAAAAGATGAAAAAATCGCTTTTTTTTTTACTGTTTTGTCTAAAGCTCTTGGTTTAGTTATGTCTTTTTATGGCACTAAACAAGCCACTTCTTCAGTGACAAATGATCTTTATTTGTAGAATCATTACTGTAAATCATTACTTTATTTGTGGAATCCTTTGTAAACCATTACTTTATCTCCAATGATCTTTATTTGTAGAATCATTACTGTTGTCCATTGCCAAAACATAAATTTAAAATTTGCAGTTTCACTCCAAACTTCTTCTGATAGACTGTCTAATTTCTTCAATTGTTCCAGCTACACTTTGGTGAGACAAATTGATTTTAGAAATATCAGGTTTTAGGCTCGGCACCCATAGCTCAGTGAGTACACTGAGGCTGATGGGTTTGAGCCTGGTCCCGACCTGCTAAACAACAATGACAACTGCAACCAAAATATAGTCAGGTGTTGTGGTGGGCACCTGTAGTCCCAGCTACTTGGGAGGCCCAGGCAAGAGAATCACTTAAGCTAAAGAGTTTGAGGTTGCTGTGAGCAGTGATGCCACAGCACTCTGCCAAGGGCGACATAGTGAAACTCTGTCTAAAAATAAATAAATAAATAAATATCAGCTTTTAGGGCAAATTATATCTGCCTTGCTTTCCATACATTGCTTAATAAATTCACCATCAGTAATTAGTTTTGGCATTTTGGCTATTAAGTATGCTACCACATAACTAGCTTTTACGATGGAATCTGAATCGTAACTTTAAAAAAAAAAATGTCTGTTGAGAAGACAGACCATTTTTCAGTTCCACTCTTTTGTCCTTAAGACACAATCTTCATAAATCAAATTTGGCAGCATGTTTTTGCACGTAATGCCTTTTCAAATTACACTCTTTGAAAACTCACACAAATCCCCTACAAATCACGCAGAGTGCATTACTGTTTGCCATGACAAAAAGTTAGTCATTTACCCACTTTTCATTAAACAATCTTTCGCCATCTGTATTTTTTTCTATTTCTCCGTTCTGTTTTCTTTTGACACACTGCAAAGACCATGTTAGGATTTAAGAAGTGGATACGGGACAATATTTACTTTCATTATGAAAATTTATTGACAGGAAAATAAAAAGCAAGGTCTGGGCCCTTGCACAGCTCAGCTGCCAATTCAGAGGGAGGAGGAGGGCTGATTTTAAAGTATGGGTGGGGGTGATGTGCGAGGAGCCACTGCAGTGTGGAAGTGCCTTAATAATCAACATAATCAACTAAGAATCCTTACCTGGCTTCTATTTTTTTTTTTTTTTTTTGCTGAGAAGTCCGCAGACTATTGCTGTGAGGGACAGGGCTCAGGGGCTCTTGGTGTGACGTGCGCTTCCTCTTCACCATCACAGGCTTCTGGCTGCTCAAGACGGCGCTGGCCTTGCGGCTGGAAGCCATGCACAGGTCTGGCCGGTACTTGTTCTTTCGGATCATGTGCCTGATGCTGCTCAGGGTGGCCGGGGCATTCTTGTTGATGGTGGTTCACACATAGGAGGTGGCAGGCTTCCGCTGGCCAAATCTCTGCTTCATGACCACCACGACCCCTTTGCTGTCAGCAGTCGGCTCAACCCCCACAGTCTTGCGGTGAATCAGCCCGTGGTGGCCGAAGGAGTTGCGAGCCTTCCGATTATCGGGCTGGGGGCTGTACGTCTGCTTATTCCGCTGGATCAGAAAGCTGGAGCCCTTCCGCACCACCATCTGCGGCAGGTGCACAGACAGGGCGGTGGCTTCCTCCGCAGCGGCTGCCCGGAGACCGAAAGACCTTACCTGACTTCTAAACAGCATTAAATGATAAGGTTGCAACGGTAGATTGAAATATTATTGATAAATGCTGCCTCACCAAGTCACAACAGACACATGTAATATCTGACGGTGTCAAACTGACGGTCTGCACTTGGAAGGTAGAAGCCGCCCACCGCCATAAAACTGAAGCCGCACCTGGATACAGATAACAAGTGGGTGTCTGTTGATTTTACACGACGTGGAAGCACAACATTGTCGTCTACGAAGTTTACAGTCAGGAACCAAGCTATAAGGTTCTACCCCAAAATTACAAATAATAATAATAATAATAATAATTGCATAATGTCTTAAGTAAGTTTACAATTTTGTGTGGGGCTGAGTTCATAGCCATCCTGGGCCGCTTGTGGTCCACAGCCTACGGGTGGGACACTCCCGATCTGAAGCAAGGGTGAGGACGTCACATCCACCTTTCTTTATACCTTTGTTTTACACATGACCACACTGTAACAGTCTTATTTTGAAATCAGAGGTGGTCTCAAGGCAACTTGAGCTTAAACTTTCTCCTTTTCTCGCTTGGCTATAAAATCGGAGTGATTTGGGTTAAAACTATTTGCTAGCTATGAGATTACCTGAATTTCAGTGTCATCATTTGTAAAAATAGACCTTAAATGGTATGAAATGTGTAAAGCAAAATTAAAAAGTAATTTAAATAACCATTTTAAAATTAAAAAATTTATTTTCAAGAACACATATAAGCACCAATAGAAAACTTTTTTGTCCTTTTAAACTGTATTTTCTAAATAAGCTGACTATAAATTACCTCAGGGAAATGTGTAAGTGCTTTTCAGGAAAATATACAAATGAAGGCAGAAATGCCCTACATTGTTTGAAGTGTTAAATGCATTTCTTAAATTTAGTTTAACAGAAATTATAAACAGCATCATTATTTTCCTTTCCTATTACTCAGGCATTTGAAAAGCTATATTTATTTAAAATGCATTAACTCATTCTGCCAGGAGATGAATCTAATTGCCTTAATTTTTACTGACAGAAGAAGAAGCCAAGAGCCTATTTCAATGTCCAGTTAAGCATGTATACAAGGATGGAACTATATCACTGCTGCCATTTGTACAAGCGCCGCACATTTAAAAACTTATCACACTCTGCTGAAATGGGTACTGTTGCTGTAGACATAATATGATCAACTTTAATGATGACAGTATTATTGACTTATCATAATTCCAGGTCAAGATAAAATAGTAAAATAGCCGTTTAAACTAAATTACTTCACAGTATTCATTTTATTACCACTTCTGCAGCTATGACAGGGTGCTTTAATTTTAGTTACAGACAAGACAGGATTCTTTCATTCCATCTGATTTTAAGAATCTGAGGGTGCTCTGTGTGGGTGTTTAAAATCTAAAAATATTTAAAAATTGAATTTCTCCCTGAATTTGATTAACTTGATTTTTAAAAACTAGATAGAAATGTTCTCAAAATAGGATTCTTAAGAAAAAAAAAATCTCATTTGCTTTCTTTTTTTTCCAACTTCAACGTTCCTTCAGACTTAACAATAAGATGAATATATATAGCGTCCACTTACATGAGTAATAGTTTTCTTTATACTTTTTATTTTACTTTTGCTTAAAAATTATCTCTATTACTAGAGATGAGTGATAATATATTCTTAAATATTCCACTAATTTTTTAAAAGATCACTCACTGTAGGAATCTAAATGTGCCAATCTAAAATACATTATATATAATTTATTTAAAAATGTAACAGTTTTTTTTTTTTTTTTTTTAGTTCAGACTCATCTCCTGAGCACCTGCTTATAGACAAAGCCAGGAATTCATGTTTAAACAAAATAGGATTTCTTTCTTTGAAAAGCATTACTATCTTGTACTCTCTTCTTGACAGCTGAAAATAATTGTCAGATAGTTTGCATTTAGGAAGATTTCATTGTCTTCGTGTCCATAAAATTTCTTTTAGAACATTAATGATTATCTTTATAACTAGAGAGATAATTTTGTTCTTTTTATGAATAGCATTGACATTAAAGGTTAGAATATATCAAGAAAACCAGACTTGCCTCACAAAGATCATAATCTATTCAGAGACATGGATACGTGAACATTTAATTCTGAAGAAAGGCTAATGTAAATTATGTTCATTTGGAGAAACCTTCACTCCATCTTTCTCAGTTCCTAAGTTACATTGAAAAGTCTTTAAAGATTAAGGGAAAAGTTAGGGTAACTTGAGGCATTTCAAAAGTCAACACCTTGATTTTGATTAAAATTAATAAAAGTAAACCTGGAGAGAAAATCATATAAGATAAAAATGAATGTAAACTCTATCAAGGACATACTTTTCCCTCCCAGCATTGAATAAGGAAAGCAAAGAAGGGATGAACTGAATCTATGAGCCATCACTATCCACTGTTGGCCATTATAAACTCCGGATCATCAAAAGTAATTGAAAGGGGAGGAAAAATTTGTGCCTAAAAGAAGTTCAAGTAAAATTAAGACTGAAAAGTCTCTTGTCTTATTCTCTTTGAGCTGCTATAGAAATTTACCTCTCATAATTCTGCAGACTGGAAAGTCGGAGGTCAAGGTGCTGGTGGTTCAGTGTCTGGTGAGGGTCTGCTTCCTTCATCTACAGGGCCTTCTCCCTGCCTTCCCACTGTGGGAGGGTCAGATGACACTCTTGGGCCTCTTTTACAAGGTCATAATCCCATTCATGAGGGCTCTTCCCTCATGGTTTATCCACTTCCCAAAAGCTCATACTATTAATACTGTCATGTTAGGGATTAAGATTATAGCACATGAATTTTGAGGGAACATGAACATTCAGACCATAACGTATCCTTGGATAATTACAGGTCAATGTTGATCATTTGGTTTTTATACATAAATACACACATACACATATGTGTATATATAATCTGAGTAGAATCCATGTATAAATGGAACGTGTATGTTTGTTATTATTGTTGTTATGGTCCAGAGAGGCTTATGTTTATTTGTGCTTTTTTAATTGAAAATATTTAAATCAGAAAAGGTTTTAATGTGGAAAAGAGAATGAAGGAGTAAAGAACTGAAGGATAAAAGTAGTTAGGCATCAGAATCACAGTTTTAAACATTATCATGGGTATCAATTATTGTATCTCAGAACTGATTTTTCTTAATAACAGAATGTATATCACTGTGAAAGACAATTATTTTTTAAGCAGGGGTACATGTAGAAAATTGACATTAAGTTAATTTAATTTTCTCATAAAGAACAAACATAGCTGGGCATTACAGCAGGCACTTATAGTCCTAGCTACTGGAGAGGCTGAAGCAGGAAGATGGCTTGAGACCAGGAGTTTGAGGTTGCTGTGATCCAGGCTAATTCTATGGCACTCTAGCCTGGGGCAACAGAGTGAGAGTCCATCTCAAAAAA
>NW_003852403.1:19704962-19788749 GCF_000181295.1 Otolemur garnettii
TATATATAAAGGACCAACACCTAGATAGTATATATATATAGTATATAGTATCTATATATATAGATAGATACTATCTATAGTGTATATATATATATATATATATATATATAAAGGACCAACACCTAGATAGTATAAATCAGTAGTGACAAAGAAAGGACTAGATCAGACCTCAAGGAGAGCACTCTCATGTGGAAGAGCGTCTGAAAAGTGTTTAAACTAGATGACCAGCAATAATAATAGGGTCACAGAGTGGCGTGAGGGGTCTGTAAGGGGATTAGAAATCATAAACCCAGAATCGTAGACCCTGGCAGCCTGCATTTTACAACAGGGAAGGAAGTATGTTGTATTGCTCCGAGATTTCTGGGCTTGTTAGTTTGCCCAGTATAAAAGTATGGGATTTAGTTACAGATTGTTTAAGCCTGGAAATGTGCATACTTTCTAAGGAGTAGAGAAGATCAAGAGGACAAAAAATAGTTGATAAATCATGATACATTAGTAAAGAGGCATGAGGGAAAAATAGGTTAAGGCATGGAGATGTTAAGGATTTGTGATTAGCGTTTATGTCAAAAGTGCAACACATTTCTTTGAGATGAGACATTCCAGGGTTTAACCATGAGGATATGTCTGAGCCATGAACAGTAAAACTACGTAGAGTTAAGAAAGACAAAGATCTTTGAGGCTAGGCCTTTAAAAATGTCTACATCTAAGCTCTGGCCATGTAAGTCAGATGAAGCTAGATACTGAGAAGTAGGTGATAAAACTAGGAGGACAGCACTGTCATAGTGTATAATAGCAGAATAAAGTAAATAAATGAAGTTATATGTTAACATTCAAACTGAGATTTGTGCACTGAATGAATGTGCTGGATGGGCTGCTGGACGTAAGACTTAAACTGGAACTGCCTCGGGAAAGTCAGGACATATGATCCCCCTTAGGTCCCAGAAAATAGCATGAGCCTCAGCAAAGAATATTTTGCATGATGTGTGAAGAATGGTTAGGAAGGCAGAGGAATGGAAAAAAATTACCCTTTAGGCTGGTTGATGGCGAAAGTGGACAGAGAGAGAGACAATGATCAGCATGAAAATGAAAGAGAATCCATGATTATACGTGAGACAAATTTCAATAGGTGTAAGTGTTGGCACAGCATTCTATGAAGACATTAAAGACACAGAGATATTTGCAATGAGGATGTCCTCGTATGTCAGCTTTGGTCCCCTAATCATGGTACACCTTGCAATGTCTTAATTGTGCATTTACTTAAATATATTTCCTATTCAACTGTGAACTCTGAAGGATAGGTTCCAGACAAATCTTCTTCACTAGAGAATCCCCAGGGATTAGCACCATGTATAAGTCATATTAGAAAACAGAACCTAATGTCTTAAATACGGACATATATGAAAATAATTAAAGCATGATGTACAGTGGGATAAGCTTGAAAAATAAAACATATAGTAAAATAAAACATACAGTAGTGAGTATAAAAATAATAAAGGGACTGGGGAAATTATTGGTGCCTGAAGTGACCTACAGTGTAAGGATGAACAATCTTCAGAGTTCCCCAATTTACATAGATATATTTATTAGTTACCAGAGGTGGAAAAAGAAAAACCAACCGATAATGTTTCACATAGCATCTAAATTTCGTTTTGGTACCTCAGGGGCTTTGTCTGTTGAGATTGTTCGTTAAGTCCAATTATTGGGCTTAAGTGTACTCCTATTGTAATTGGTGCATCTGTGCATTAAAAAAGAGATCTATAGCTTCTTCCCGAGTAGAAAGGATTAACCCCAGAGTAATTCCTAAGAGGTGTTGGAATTTCTTATAATTTGAGAGTAGGGGAAGTTAGAAGGGTGTATTTCTAATCTGATCTTTTATTCAGATGATTTTGAAATTGCATTGTGTTTCCTGGGTGACCAATCCTGATTAGAAGCAAAATGGCGGCAGCCAATTCAAAAATTGGCTATGGTAATGATCCTGAGGGGAGGAAGGAGGAAATAACAGAACTGCATACAATACAAATACACAGCTGCATACAATATTTCAGCTGTGAAATATTCCTGTCATTGATTCAGAATATATGCTAATATTTTTAAGTTAAAATCTTAGGGAAGGTTAAGGTAAGTGTATATTCCAAATCCATGTAATAAGAAGCAAAGCTTTAATTAGTTTTCTGACGTTTCCATTCCAGAGAAGGGCTGGTAGATGCTAGCCATGCAGTCATTTATGGAAAAGAGAATAATGAATATATCATTTCTTAGTATATTTTTTGAAACTTTTATAAGACTTTGGGGGTGGTGCCTGTGGCTCAGTGAGTAGGGAGCCCTGGCCTCATATACCCAGAGTGGTGGGTTAGAACCAGCCAAACTGCAACAAAAAAATAGCGGGGCATTGTGGAGGGTACCTGTAGTCCCAGCTACTCCGGAGGCTGAGGCAGGAGACTCACCTACACCCAAGAGCTGGAGGTTGCTGTAAGCTGTGTCATCATAGCACTCTACTGAGGGCAACCAAGTGAGACTCTATCTCTAAAAAAAAAAAGAAAAGAAAAGAAAAAGACTTTGGATTGCCTTCACAGTCAAAGTGAAGGAATGGGTAGTAACTAGTACTCATCAATACTTTGAAAAAAGAAAACATTATATCTGCCCTTGTGAAGCTTCTATTCTTGCATTGGGGGGACAAACAGAAAAGATAATTTCAGATAGGAGCAAATGCCATGGGAGGGAAAAACGCAAAGAGCTTTTTAGTTAGGAACTTGACAGTGGAGAGACTGCCTTCTGCTTGTGCAGTGAAGTGTGCAGTAAAGATTGGCAGAGCAAGTGCACAATTTTAAATATGCTTTAGAAAACGCACAAGTCCCAGAAAAGTCTCTCCAAGACTCAGCATTTTCAAAGAGTGTTACTGATGTATATTTTAATGACCTGTTAAAGTCATAAATGCATGATTTTTATGACTTTAATTACAGAGTAAATTTCCTAATGTTATAAAATCCTGAATGGCTGTTGGGAAGAAATCCTCATAATAGTTTGATGGTATTCAGACAATACACAAAATGGCTATTAATAAGTTCTGTGCAAAATGCCTTGCCTGGTTACTTAGTTGCTTGAAGCAAATTGACATGGGAATGAAACTAACTCAACTGGCCTTAATCCTGGCCTTGGCTCCAGCTAGATGACTATGAAGCAACTACTTCAGTTCTTACTTATTTATAAAACAAAAAGATTGTGCAAGGGGAATAGCCACTATTCAATCTTATTTTAAAAATGGATTAAATGAGAAGAAAAGGTATCTGATGATGCCTTCCAGTTTCTGTTCAGGGAAAGAAGGCAGAAGAGTATCAGAGTGCAGTTTGGGCATTTCCAGTCCATAGAGGCCAGTGGTCAAAATCTCCCTGTCTCCCACCCTGTGTTGCTGTAAGTCTATGTAGAGATAAACAGTGGTCTGACTAAGGAAAAGCATGAGGATTTCCAAGTAACAGAACCTTTGACAAGGTGTTTAATGTAATTCCCAGTGGCAGAAGTTCTAAAATTATATTCCACTCCATTTACAAACTTTAGTCAAAACCCCCAGGTTTAGGGAAAAGAACATTAATTCATAATTATCTTTGGAGCTACTCCATTTTGGTCTATGCAGTCTTATAATCTAAAATCCATCTGAATATTTTATTATACAATGAAACCTAACAGATGATATTGTGTACCCAGAGAAAAACATATATGACTCTGAAGGAATGTGGGTTTAAAGGTTGATATCTTTTATACATCATTTAATATTAAAAGAAGAATGAATAGGAAGAAATGGTTTTCAGATGTGAAGCTAGGGTGTATGGGATCTGATGGGCCTATGGGCCGACGTGTGCCACAGCAAGTCGATTCTGGTCTGCTCATTACCACATTCAATTCTTTCACTGTCTTTCCCATCACTGATCTTATTTACAAAATGCCACTTTATTAATTCTCTATATTCCAATTATGGGTTTTCTTCATTTCTCTTGATAGTTCAAGAGTTTATTTACAGTAACAATCTTGGTTCTAATCTGTTACTTACTTAAAATCATTTTTATCCATTGCAAAGTTAGAATTGAGTAGTTTTACATTTTAGACCTATTCTGTTGAGAAATTTTAATATATTGTGTGCTCAGAACAAATTAAAGCACTAATTAAGTCATATGTTTCATGGAACATGACATAGCTTATATATGAAATTATATCTTTAAAATGCTCAGGGCAGTTATATGTCAGAAACTGATTTTCACTTTGAATCATCAGTGACACTGAACTTGAGTTTCATGAAACGTGCATCAGAATGTCTTGGGGAAAGTTGTAGTGGTGTGGATACTAAGTACATAATATATATTCCATTTACTATGATTGTTTTCAACATTCTATTCAATTTACTTTGAAATTTCAAATCATATTAAGTAAGGTCATAAAATGAGTAGGTTAATCAAAAGGATCAAAGTATCAAAAGGATTATGAAAAAGACTAATCGGCCACTCATTTTTTAGATGTCACAAAGAGCAATACTAGTTCAGTGACATTGGTTCATGACCTGCAGTTAAGAAGTCATCATATATTTTCCCCTCTTGTCCTAAAATCAAGGTCTTGCAACTTCTGGACAAACCCCACCCTCTTTTCTAGGTCTATGAAGAATGTTTTCCACAGGATCACTTTGTATTTTACGCTTTATTAAAATTAGAGGGGCTAATGTAGATGCTGGTAAAGAATGAAGTTCTTACAATTATCATTTCTACAACCGCAAAAATTCATGGATCAGCAGAATCAACATTATTAAATGTTTATTCCCAATGTGATCTATAGATTCAATTCAATTCTGATTAAAATACCAATGACATTTTTCACAGATCTAAGAAAAATAAGTCTATGCTTCATATGCAACCAGAAGAGAACCCTAATAGCCAAAGCAACACTAAGCAAAAAGAACAAATCAGGAGGCATCACTTTACCAAACTTCAGGCTATCCTACAAGGAGTAGTATGGTAACCAAACAGCCTGGTGCTGGCACAAGAACAGAGACACAGACCAATGGATCAGAACAGAGAACCCAGACATAAAACCATAGTCACATGGCCATCTGATCTTCGATAAAGGAGATAATAACATACACTGGATAAAATAATCCCCTCACTATTTTATAAATGGTGTTGGAAAAATTGGATAACCACACGTAGAATATTAAAACAGGACCTCTACCTCTTAGAACTCACAAAAAAATTAATTCATGATGTATAAAAGAGTTAGACCTAAGGCATGAAACTATAAGAATTCTAGAAAAAAATATTGGAAAAAACCCTTATATAGACATCAGCCCAGGCAAATAATTTACGGAGAAGACCCCAAAGTCAATCACAGCAAAAACAAAAATTAACATATGGGGCTTGAATCTGATCAAATTAAAAATCTTTTGCACAACCAAGGGAACAATCAGTAGATCAAATGGACAACCTACATAATGGGAGAAAATATTTGCATATTACATTTCTGAGAAAGGACCAATTACTAGAAATTATAAATAACTCAAGCAAATCGGTAAGAAAAAAATCAAACAACCTCATTTAAAAAGTGGGGAAAAAGACATGAAGAGGATATTTTCAGTCGAAGACAGATTAATGGCCAATAAACATGAAAAAATGTTCAATGTCTCCAATCCTCAGGGAAATGTCAGTCTAAACCACAACGAAGTATCACTCAACTCCAGTGAGAATAGCTTTTATAAAAAAAAATCCCAAAACAACAGATGCTGGCATCAATGCAGAGAGAAAGGAAACTTACACACTGTAGGTGGGACTGCAAACTAGTACAACCTCCATGGAAAGTCATATGGAAATACCTAAAAGAATCGAAAGCAGACTTACCTTTGATCCAGCAACTGCTGGGTATTTACACTAAGGAACAACATCATTTTGTTAAAATGACATGTATTCAAATATTTATAATAGCACCATTGAGAATGGCAAAGATGTGGAACCAACTTAAGAGTCCATCTACACATGAGTGGATTAATAACATACAGTAAGTGTATAACCATGGAGTACTGCTCAGCCATTAAAAAATGGTGACTTAATACCTTTTGTAACAGCCTAGATAAAACTGGAAACTATCTAGATGAAGTTTCCAAGAGAAGGAAAAACGAACACCATGTGTACTTACTAGTAAATTGGAACTAATCAATCAACACCCACGTGCACATATGATAGTCAAACTCATTGGGAAGCAAGTAGCTGTGAGTGGCAAAAGGGATGAATAAATTCACAACTAGAAGGTACAATGCACACTATCTAGATGAGGGGAACAGAACTTTGGCTTAAACGCCAAGAAGGCAGTTAATGTAAACAAAGTATTTGTACACCATAATATTCTGAAATGGACAAAAAAATTTTCATCATAGTACTCCAATGCATGGAAGACCATTACTCAAAAGAAATACTATGCTACATCAAATAGCAACATGGTTTTCTATCTTCAAAGATAGCTATAGAGTAGTCTGTTTAAACAGATCAGATCACATATGAAAGAACATATTCATATATTATTTACTATACTAGATAGCCTAGGTTTATAACAGTGTTTTGGCTAGTTTGTGATAATTGTTGTTTGTTTCATAAGCTCCAAATAGACCTCAACTTCATGTAAGCAGAGCAAACTGTTTTATGTTTCAGAGTTACAAGAAGTGTAGAGAAAGTATTTCAGTGCCTCCAATACCCTTTTTACCTTTCAAAATGAAAACATACTATTTTAAAGGAAACTTAGTAACTGTCAGGATTCACAATGGGGTATCTGTTACATGCTTGGATCGTACTCAGTTGTACTCAGTGCACATTTAAGTGCATTGTAAACATACAACAATTACGCTGAATGCAGGTCAGCACTTTCCCAAAGCATTTTTTTGAACTATGGAGGTATTATATGTTTACATTATTTTCTTTTCTATTAGAGTTGCAATCGCAACTAGCATTCTGTAACTACAGGCTGCCTCTTGAGGAAATTGGGAACTCTCAACTATTTTTACATCTGAAAGCCAGAAATTGCCACTCTTCTTAGTAGTGAATTTTATTTTGCAGTTTAAAAACTGGGTATAAGCTATTTTTACATCCTGTTTCAGGTTTGATTAATAGCTGTCATTTTCTCAAGTCATTTGGAACTTAGTCACAAAACTACCTGATTAGCAAGCTGCCTAAGTAGAGGAAGGCGGAAAAAGCAACTTTATCTGGATGGGAAATTTGTTCCAGTTTGCTGCTTGCTTCTCAGCTGATTGAAAGTTCAGAATTGAAAAAGCTGCATTATTGATGACTATCGGTTTGAACAGAGACCTTTGAAATCAGTGTAACATGCCCTTTATCTGTAGGGTTTGGGGATCCACCATGGATTACTCTCAGGCCCTCTCCATCCTTCATTAGACACGTGTAAAAAGTTGCCTTCAGCTCTTTAATTTTAGTGATCAGATTAGCCCCAGATCAAAGACACTACCTTTGAATGACTCCTAAATGAATTGAGATGGGTGTTTTCATCTAGTAAATCACAGTTATATCTGTAATGCTGGATAATACATATTTTTCATCTCTGCCATGTCTGATGACAAAAGAAATTTCAAGTCATGATAGAAGATATTTCTGGTTTATTTGGGCAAAGAGACTAACAAATCAAGAAAGGAAAACTAATTCTTGCTGATTAGAAAATAACAGAAAATAATCCCAGGGCAGAAACAATTGAGAGGGCACATGAAGAATATTAAATCTGAAAATTAAATTTATGAACTCATCCTAGAAAAAGTGCTACTTACCTCATTGGTGAATATCATTATGGTCACCTTTGAAATACTCCCCTTGGGAAGCTATGCACCAATGCCAGTGCCTAGTCTACCCATCAAAGCAATTTTGAAACTCTTTTTCTGAAATGACGATCAGAGCTGTAATCGTATGGGACACACAAGAACACACAACAGTGAATGCCGCCTGGCAAGACACTGCTACACCTCAACACCAACACAGCTGTGAGACACTGATATGCCAAGGTTATGAAACCTTCCTAAGATTTTGGTACAGTGCTGTCAACTTAAGCCCACAGTAGCAAGTTCGCAAACTTAATTGTCAGAACTCATAGGATAACAGCTGATAGGCATTTCAAAAAGGGTTCCAGTATTGTTTTGAAGGGTGGACTAGGCACTGGCTTCCATGCATAGCTTCCCAGGGAGAGTACTGAAGGTGACTATGATGTTATTCAGCAATGAGGTATGCAGCACTTTTTCTAAGATGAGTGTATGAAATTGTCACACCTCGTATACAGGTAAAGAGTAACTGTACAGAAAAAAATGTTTCATGTTTTTGACTGCTATGGGAACATGCATTTCTAGATACCTAAATTAGTATTGTAGTGATAAATAACTCCAATAATTGAAAAAAAAAGGAAATTACAAATTTATCTTCACTTAAATTTATTTTGAAATACCTTCACTTGAATTGACTTTAAGTTGATTTCTTGAATAAAAATTAAAAAATAAGCAGACAGGAATGACTTAATCACTTTGGCTAAATTAAAGACACATACAATTATAAAAATCTGAAGAAAAAATCAATTCAAAATGAAAATACAGAATGGTGAAGTAGCTACTCTTTCTTGTGTAAGAAATATGGTTTGAATCTATATGATGATCCCCAAACATTTTCCTATCTATCTATCCCCCTTCTTTCTTTATCCCTCTTTGCCTCCTCTCTCTCACAAGTCACAAACTCAGATTTCTTGTTTTTTATTACACCACAGAGATTAACCTGTTTATGTTGGGTTCCTACTATGTAATAAATGGGCACTTGCCAGTTTATTACATCCTTAAAACAAACTTACACAATATTAATTCTAAGAAGTAATGTTGATAGCTTCATAGTAAGTACTTCATGAGCATTATCTAAGGCATTTTCATAAATATACTCTATATTATAAGAGAAATATTAACATTTACACATTAAAGTTTTGAAAAATATTGATTGTATAGAGTATATAAATATATACATATATGTATTTCTCAAGTACATTCTACTAGACTCATGTGTTAATACTACAGAAATCCGGTGGCACCTGTGGCTCAAAGGAATAGGGCTCCAGCCCCGTATGCTGGAGGTGGTGGGTTCAAGCCCAGCTCTGTCTCAAAAAAAAAAAAAAAAAAAAAAAAAGAAAAGAAAAGAAAAATACTACAGAAATCATTGATTAATCTCTATCTACATATTAACTATAAAAAAGGAATCTCTATTTTTAAACATTTTTTCATTTTAGTCTTCATTTTAGTTTTTGAGCTCAGAGAACTAACCAGAATATTAAACAAAATATGAGTGTCATAAAGGTTGCCAATTTGACAGGGTTAGACAAACATCAGTGGTGTAGAATGAAGGAAAATCGGGGAGGCTTACCTCTGAAGGCAGCCAGTCACGCTCACAACAAATTATAAAGACTACCACTTTCATATAGATTGATCAGAAAGCATATTTTGTTTGATTTTAGTCAAAAGAAAAAGCTCCAAGTTGATTCAAACTCTCCTTTAACTTCATAATTATACGAACAAAATTTTACTTATCCAAAAAGTTCTTGATTGTGTTGTGTATCTTATAAGTAATTCAATAAAGCTAGTGCATCAATAAATTTGTAAGATGGAAGTCTCTGCAGATGTAAAAATTGTAGCTATATTAAATAAAGGTACCCACATCAACTGAATGGTGTGTATCAAAAATTTACCATTTTATGTCTTACATAAATTCACCTGCTTATAAACATAAAGTCAGTTATTGGTCAATGTCCCTTGTGCAGTTTTATAGTTTCTTTCTGGTAGTTAACTCCTTCCTCATGTTTTCTTTAATACCTACTGTATGCATTTACTAGGATTGCCATAACAAAATACTACAGAATAGGGGGGTTTAAACAGGAGAAAATCATTTCCTCACAGTACTGGAGGCAAGCTGTCACCAGGAGTAGTTTCCTCTGTAGGTTTTCCTCCTTGAATTACAGATGGCTGTCTTCTCTTTGTATCTTCACTGGGTCATTCCTCTGTTTCTGTTTGTGTCCTAATCACTTTTTATAAGGACATCAGTCATAAAGGAAGTAGGTCTCACCCATACATTTTACCTTCATTATCTTTATAAAGACCTTCACATTCTGAGCTGGTGGGAATTAGGACTTCAACGTAAAACTTTTGAGTGGATACAATTCAACCCATAATACTTAGCATATATATTTATTTTCATATCATTGCTGTAGAACTTTTTCTATCTAATTTCAGAAGAAGTGCTCAAAACAAAACCAATCTCATAACTTCCTGAACAAGCTGACAGAGAATAGAGTTTTGGCTACAATTTTGAATGAAATTAGAGAGGTTGTAGATTTTGTTACATCCTCTTGAAAATACTTTCTCATAGTATAGAAGAGTCAGGTTCATTCTTACGTACCAACATGTACTTTATTTATAAATTTGCATGCATATTTATTGTGGTTTTCTAATGTTTTCTAGGGTAAAGGTTTCTAGTATTTTACAGGGTAAAGTTGTATGAAAGAAAATGACTCAAATAATTCTTTATAATTTTAAGCTCTAAAAGAAAAGTCATTGCAAATGAAAGTGTACATGAGCAGAAATTATTTTAAATGCAGGTGCTAAAACAAGACCCTTAAGTTTGTGAAGTGGAATATATGCATTTACTAATGTTTGAGTTGTGAAAAACGCAACCCTCAGTGCCAAATGAGTAATTATGTCCCCAGCCTCCAGGACAGGCAAGCACCAATTTCCATGTGCAATCATCTGTCCAAATGTGCAAATTTAATCAAGTATCAGCATTTGGTAGAGGTAATTTCTGCTTTTTTTCCTTCTCTCTTGCTTTCCCTTGCTCTCTTGCTTTTTGCCTAGTTGATAGGAAATGTTGTGTATGTTTTTTGTCAGTCTTTTTTGCAAATAAGAGAGAGACAGCATCAGCAGAGTTAAGATGAGAACTAACAAAGGAACTATAGTTAATAGAGGCAGTCCCAGAGTTACAAACTTAAGTACAAGTCCTCCATGGAGGGAGGGTATTACAGTAGGTTCCTCATTTACAAACATCCAACTGAAGTTTGACTTGCACTTACTAATGGAGGTTATTAAAGGTAATTGGCAAATGTACCTATTCCAACATACATACAGAATCAGTTTATAAACAAACCTACACAACCTATCTCATTTGTAACCCAGAACTGCCTGCACTAGAGATTTTACCTAAGAAGAATTTATCAAAGGTCCTACTTGAACATTTCTTATTCACCATGGGAACATTGTGTTCAGTCAACCCATCTGAATATAAAAGATTCCTGTTTGGTGTGATGTACACTTCAGGAGGGATTACTGAAATAGCACCGATAAAACCATGTGACCACTGTAGTTAATATCAGGTTGTTTTATTAATGTGACTCTATAGAGTAGCAGCATTTCCAGAAAAAAGAAGAGAAATGGAGAAGGTGGAAGATGACCTTTGATTTTTGTCCTACGTATTAGTAGTGTGAATGTAATTTTTATATCAAGAATGCTTGCATAAATACTTAGTAACAATTAGACATAAATAAGTTAAGCAATATTTTTACCTCTATACAATATAGCTATGAGGATTTTGGATGTAATGTATGTGAAGATGCATAGTAGAATACTCAGCACCTAGGAATAATTAAATAGTTATTAAATTTACTAGTAGCTGCTAGTTCCAACTCAAGATGGTTGTAAAAGTTTATGAACCCCCTGAGGAATCTTTCAAGGTTTGAGCTCTTTTACTTCTCAAATAAATACTCATACACTTTCCCAAGAGCACAGCACTGTGTCAGGTGGATTGGTCCATAGCAACTTTCTGCTTTAATATGAAATATACTGAGACACACCACATTCCCACAAATCCCTAAGACTCTGTTGTTGTGCCTGGATCACTAGACCGTAGTTCATCACCTTGTAGTAAGAGGAATTTGGTAATGTTCTTGTCAATGGACTTTAATTAGAACTATCTCTATAAACATGAGGAGTTTTAATTATATTGAACCAATGCAAAGGTATGAAGGTTTTAACTATATCCTTCCTGGAATGTATTGTCATTATAAGTAAATTTATCAATTTTCGTTCTAGTGAGCAGAGCTATATAATAAAAAGGTTGCAGAGAAGCATTCTTTGTCAACAGTAAGCACTTGCAAGGAAATTAGAAGGAGATTTGATTTCCCTAATAGCCAGACTATCTTGTAGCAGTGAGTGTTGGTATTTTGGCCTGGGAGTGTTTGTTCTCTTTAACTTGAAAGGATCCTCCAGGGTGGCACCTATGGCTTAAGGAGTAGGGCCCTGGCCCTATATACCGAAGGTGGTAGGTTCAAACCTGGCCTGGCCCCGGCCGTAAAAAGAAAGGATCCTCCAAAGACATTAATCACCAATGGAAGGGCCCTTTTGTGTTAGTCAAAGTAAGACATGATGTATCATGAACTCACCCCGCTAACCTTAGCAAGTAAAAAAATAAATGAGTAATATAACATAAACATAGCAGTTCAAGTGAAATAAATTTCTCACCATCCTCCAAATGTTCTTCATTTCTTTGCAAATAGACATTGAAACAGTTGGCCTTCTCACCTAGAAATATATTACCACATACTTACATTTTTTTTTTTCTGTTTTTGGTGTTTGACTTTACTAAACCTTCTTATTTAAAAAAAATGTAGTTACTTCTTTTGAACTTTCAGTATACATCAGTAATCATTATATCCATAAATTTCTAGATATTAACTTACTGTTCAAGAAGCACTCTTTAGGCAAATTTTTTAGAGAACCATAAGCAGATGAATAACTAAAAGTCTATTTTGCTAAGAAGTGGGTCTTTCAAAAAAGGAAGGCTCAATAGACAGCAAATAAGGACATTTCACACGTATTTGGGGATTAGATATTAGATGTCATGTTGAGTTTGCCTCCCTATAGCTCATGGTCCTACATATCAGTGTTACTGTCATAACAAACATTATTGGAAGTGAATCTTTTAAGTACAAAGGTAAGCCCTAGTGTGATTTTGTTTTTTGAAAAATGTTGTTAGACGTTTGGAGTCCTTTTTAAGACTCTGAAAAACTAGAATTTTAATATGCTTTCGAGTTGCTCTTTCTAAAGTCTAAGATGGTATTTTATCTCCCATATCATCAGCAGCCTCCAATCTTGTGACATTCGTAAACACTTTATGTGAGATTGTAAAGGTAATAAAGCTATCAGACAAAACCACTTTGATTTTTCTTTTACATAATGATGAATTACATAGAACTGTTTCTTTCTCCATTCTCTTAATGCAATACACATTAAAGAGCTGAAAAAGTGCCACATACTAAATGTCAATTTTAAAAGTATTTCTTTCACCAAAGGATATATGTTACAAAATATGCATTCACCTATTAAAACTCATAAAGTGGCAATAATACTTTCCTTGTGAGGCTTTTCATTCCTGTACCTTATCTCAGTTTTATTACAGACATAATACATATGGACAAAGCATCAGTATCTGCCATGAGCATATTATGCCTGCTCTAACTTTAGAGCACTTTCATCACTATCCTTAATTTGAATCCCTTTTGTGTCTTTAGAAAACCACCTGTCAATAAATTATAGCTTAGTGTCCCTGGAGGATACATGAGACTTGAAATTGAATGCAAAAAAATGTGGTTGGTTGAACTACAATTAGTTTAAAAGGTTCTTCAAAATAAAACATGAACATATTAATACCAAAAATAAGTACTTTATAAGATAGAATTAATGGAAGAGTTTTGCTCATTTCAAAATTGTTTCTGTGAGCTTAGTGCGAAAATTAGGGACAGGTGTATACAAATTGTTGTACTCATCTTTGTCCTTGATGAATAAGAAATTGCTATACTGGCATTTACTATTTTATTAACTCATTGAAGAGAAATGTGTGTGGAATAGATAAGCTATTTATAATGAGTCTAATAATTTAATACTTTGTGTTTAGCTGAATTTACCTACACATTTTATACTAGATAAACAATTAGCATGTATAAATATATGTTAGTCCTTGAACTCCAATATAAATTTATACCTACCTACAATCTGTTAAAAATGAAAAAGAGACCTTTTTCCACATTTCTAGTCATCAGGTTCAAAGAATTTACTAGTCTAAAAATTATTCAAGATACTCAATTTCACATAGATTTTAGACGCAGAAATAAGACTGTTAAAACCTTCTCCAGCAAACATTGATTGCTCAGCAACAGAATTCTTTAATGGATGACTGTCTGCCTGGATCAGAAGAGGCAATGAGTCCAATCAGCTTTATGACTATGCAGATATTTTCCTTATAGGATATAAGTCTAGGTAAGATGGCCATCATGGGTGGAGATGAAAAAAAAAGAATTAGCCATATGATTATGAAACACAGGTTACTGGGCTAGGAGTTAGACATCCTGAGTTTGGGGCCAAGCCCTGTAACCAGCTGCATGATCTTAAGCCAAAAATATAATCTCCATAGATCTCAGTCTTTTGTAATATGTAAAATGAGAATTCAAAGTGAGGAAAAAATTCAGATGCTTTGTAAGTTATAATGTACTATATAAAATGTACCTCATTATTAAGAATTACAAGCTCTCTAAACCTAAGCCATGACTCTGAACAAGGTGAAGAATTCAAAGCCAGTGTAACTGTCTTAATAGCTTCCTCTGTCTATCCCATCTAGGTTCATTCTTCAAATGATCATTTTACCTCTTGACTGATTCCCTTTCAGTTTAGTCATCACTGAATTTATTTGGTTTCTTTTTTTGTCATTTTGGAGCCAGTATATTGAGGAGACATGCTTCCTCAACTCATACTCATTGTTATTCTCTTCTATTATTATCAGTAGTGTGATTTTTTTTTTTGCCAAGGCTGGGTTTGAATCCACCACCTCTGGCATTTGGGGCCGGTGCCTTACTCCTTTGAGCCATAGGTGTCACCCCAGTAGTGTGATTTTAATAACATTTATATGTACACAGCATTTTGTGATTGATGGAACTGGTTGCCCTATTGCAGTTGTCTTTGCCTTTTCTTATTATTTAATCTACTTTGAATACTCTACAAATTGTTAGCGAGTTTATCATATTATAGAGATGACAGTTTTGGATGAAAGAAAGAACTGTTGCCCTGACTTCTGATCTAATGATGTCAGTTGCATACAACTGTGATGCTCCCTGTGACATCCACAGGCTCTGCTGCAGAGAACGAAAAGCAAACTTCTGAGGAAAGTCTGGAGAGTGTTCAGGAACGGGATACCAAGTGATAATGTTTGCATTGCTTACATTTGTCCTCATAAGATAATACTGGTGTGATTTAAGTCACCTTGAATTCATCAAATCCAATACTGCCTAATCAATTATAGGTTTTGAAAGCCAAATGCTAGAGGTATGAGTAAAATTCAGATCAATTCAATTTGCCTTTTATTCTGACCACCAAAATGCCAGCTCTTCAGTGAAAAGGAACAAAGTGATTATATGTACTAATTTGATTAATAGCCAAATAAAAGGATTCTTGCTGCTGGGAATAAGGATAACAGTTATACAATAGGAAGTTGCTTAAATTCTTAAGAAATTTTATAAAGTGATTAAATTATATTACTTACATCACTTGATAGAAATACTTTAAAAGAAGTATTACTGTTTTGTTGAAAAATGCACTCAAAAACAAATTTAAAGTGCTTACGCATGAAAAAGACTTATAGAAATATTATGACACTCAAGTGTAGAAAATCACTCAGAAATGATGATCAAAGTTCAAGTTAAAGGACCCTTACGTTAAGCATTAAAAAAGAGTTTCTGATTATACTGCTCTTAGAGCTGTTTTTCCCAAACATAACTGTTCAAATCATGTGGAGGTGAGGTAGTCGGTTAAAAAGGTGGAATTCTAAGTTTTGACTGTAGAGATGCTACATCAATACCTGTGATAGAGTCTAGAAAACTGCATTTTAAGTAGATATCAAAAGTGAGAATAGGTCAACCAGATGCTCTCACGTTTTGAGAAACATTTATTTGTTAGAAACATTGATCTAAAAATCACTAAATTCTCAACTGAACCAGGTGGTATTAGAGATTTATAGATTAAAACAGATTTTTGAGGATCACTCAGAAAATCCACAAAGGATTCTGAGAATTCCTAACAATGTCATTTAACCACAGGTCCTCATAACTGAGATACTGATAATTAATGATGACTGAATATAACCAAGTTCATTATATCCTTTTTATGACTTCATCCCCATACTTCACTAGGGAATAATGTCCACCAATTCCTTGGACTAAAGTCTTTTTTATGAAAATGATCTATTTTCTATTTTGACATGCATGTCTTTTTGTACATAGATATCATTTCTTCTATTGTTTATAGAAAAAGACATAATGCCGTTGAAATAGAACTATTTGATAAATCCACATTTTTTATTCCAGGAAGAATAATAAAAGGAAAGAGGGGGTACACAACCTTTGATGGATGCAAAACCTTCCTGGTGGAGCCTGTGTCAAGTTGGAAAAAACACAGTTGGCTTGTCTTGCATAATCTATATCCAGTTTCTGAGGACACAGAGCCAGTCTGGTAGACCATGACTCTTCATCAGGCTGTGAATGGTTATCACCTGCTGTGTATTGAATGAATGTTCCCCACCCACAAGTTCATATGTTAAAATCCTATAGTCCAGTGAGATAGTGTTTGGAAATAGGGCCTTTGGGAGGTCATTAGGTCATTAGGACAAACGTTTTGTAAGAGAAGATGATCAAGAGACAGCTTTCTGTCTTGTATTTCCTATAAGGATACAAGGAAAAGGCCTCCACAAACCACAAAAAGTGCTCTCACAAGACAGTGGCTATACTGATGTCTTGATCTTGGACTTCACAGCCACAAGTACTCTGAATAAAAATATTTGTTGTTTAAGCCACCTAGTGTATGGTATTTTTGTCAGAGCAGTCTGAAATAACTAAGACACCATTGAGAATGATACAAGTAATCTATGTCTTTTGTTTGGAGTTTTTATTTAATAAAAATAAACATGAGGAGATTTTCTCTTTCTTTTTGTTATTCACCACATTCCATCTCTTTCTGACAAAATAACAAAATTATATGACAATCCCAAGTTTGTAAAACACTAAAATACAAACACATCATATTTATCTTATTTGTCCCTGAATGAATAAAATAATACATAGAAATATATGTGTTATATCCAACGTACATATTTAGAACATACTAAGCACAGTGGCTATAAAGAGGTGGGATATAATTATGGACACATAATGTCATAAAGAAAATAAATCCAAAGAATACATGATATACTATATAAATCAAGTAGAGAGTAATAAAGGCAGAGTGAGATGTGCAAAGTTCTTTAAGATTTTGAAGGACAAGGAAAATAGTATTTACTGGGTGAGAATGGGAGAAGGCTACATCTGAAGAAAATAAAATACAGTTTACTCACTACAGGAGGGACTCTACTAACAATGCAAACATCGTAACCTAGTTGTTTGTACACTCACATTAACCTTTAAAAAAAAAAATAGAGTATACTCACAGAGAGCACCCAGAAGAAGAGTGAACAAAGACAGCAAAATTGGAAAATATGTAAGGCACGGATATAGATGAGCAAATCATTCCGCATGAGGAGTGAACAGTGAAAAATCTGGAGCATAAAGTAAATACAATACCAAACAATGAGCACGGTCATCAATTCCCTAAAGGTCAGTTTGGTAAACAATCATGTCCTCTTACAGCTATGGCCATGTTATCTAGAGCAGAGTGGGAACTTTCTATCAAAATGTTAAGGAAGAGATGTTAGAAAATACAACTGGGCATAGTGGCTCACGTCTATAATCCCAGCACTCTGAGAGACTGAGGCAGGTAGATTGCTTGAGCTCAGGAATTCAAGACCAGCCTGAGCAAGAGCGAGACCCCGTCTCTACTAAAAATAGGAAAACTATTGGGCTGTTGTGGCAGCCCCCTGTCATCTCAGGTACTTGGGAAGCTGAAACAAGAGGATCATTTGATCCCAAGAGTCTGAGGTTGCTCTGCTTGGCACCTGTTCCTCAAGCAGCTAAGGCACCAGCCATGTACACCAGAGCTGGAGGGTTTGAATCCAGCCCAGGCCTGCCAAACAACAATGACAACTACAACCCAAAAATAGTTGGGCATTGTGGTGGGTGCCTATAATCCCAGCTACTTGGGAGGCTAAGGCAAGAGAATTGCTTAAGCCCAGGAGTTGGAGGTTGCTGTGAGATGTGATACCATAGCACTCTACCCAGAGCAACAGGTTGAGGCAAAAAACAAAAAAAGAGTTTGAGGTTGCTGTAAGCTATGATACAATGGCTCTTTACTCAGTGTGACAGAGGGATACTCTGTCTCAAAAAAAAAACCTAGGAAATGTTGGAAAATATAGAATAATTTTTTTGACAAGTTGAATGGATTTTTCTGGAGACTCACCTAAATATAGTTAGTTGTATTATGTTTAGGAATTCCTCAGACTATATCAACTAAAAACCTTGAAGGTGACAGATGAACTTTTTAATAATTATGTTCTATGCCTATTAAACATATAATTATAATTAGAAGTTTTAAATATATAATGTATTATGTTATTATAAATGATCTATCTACAAGCCTGATAAATTGTATTTGACCAAATGAAGGGATCTCTGGCTACATTGAGTATGACTTAAGCCTGAGATTTGATTTACGATTGCAAACACTTACTCATGTTTTTCACTAACTCCAACATTATCATCTACCACTGTGAAGGTAGATACTGATTCCAATTTCTTGAGCAATGTTGCTGTTTCCTCTAGTGATAAATGCACTGAGATGATTTATTTCTGTTTTAGAAAAGAAATTCTATTCCATTTCACCATGAAATCTGTGCCTAGTCTTTCCTTAAATTCATAATGTCTGATAATATTTGTTAATCTGTGATTGGCTAATGAATCAGTGAACCTGTTTTATGAATTTATTTATGTGAAGTGGCAGATCCTTTAAAATTGGTACATTATGCACTTGTTGCTAGAAATTGTAGTACAGACAGCAATTTGGAGATACTAAGGCAAGAGACCGAAAGCCTTTCTGTTTATAAGATTGTTAGTCTAGCTAATTAGCAAAGCTTCCTGACCGGTTTGAAAAGAACAAGACAACATGTAATTCATTTAGAGATTAACATTGGACTTAGAATTGGAGTGTGACTAAGCTAAGGCTCTGATCGCTCTAGCAAGCTTGCTTCTGACAAACCAAATCTCTAATTTTTCCTCACTCCATAGATATAATTGAACTCATAGAAAGGATAATTACAAAGCCTTGGCCCACTGTAGTAAATAATATTGTTATAATCTGTCATGAGACCACATGCTAAAGATTAGTTTTACTACCCATATCTCAAAAATGATAATCTTATTTTTTACACTGAAAAATAGAAAAGAAACCAAAATATTCTAAAAGAAAGCGATTTCAAGTTCAAGTCTGAAGGAAGGGGGACATCTTAGATAGAGTATCTTTTTCCATTAATAGTCTTTCTCCAAGTATGCTTTTTTAGATTAGCCCAGCTATGAGAAAGTTGTAATTGTTGTAGCACTGAGCTAACTCAGGGGATGGCATGGTGTTATAGAAGGAGGACTAATAGAATTCTCAGGGCCTAATCAAAGGAAAATAATTAGCAAGTATGATTCTGATGGAGAAGCAAAAAAGGATGAGTGGGCCATATAAGAAAAAAAGAGATGAGCTATACTAGGGTGCTATGATATATAATAGGGAAAGAGAAATAAGGAAGTGAACAGAGGATGAATAAGGCTGTGTGTTAACTCACTGCATTGTACTCATTTGAAAGACTATTGTGTTTGCATTAGATTTATATTGTCTGATCTTCAAGACCAGGCTTAGCAGCTATAGCTCAGCAGCTAGGACGCCAGCCACATACTCCAGGGCTTGCGGGTTTGAACTTGGCCCAGGCTTGACAAACAACAATAACAACTACAACAAAAACATGGCCAGGTGTTGTGACGGATGCCTGTAGTCCCAGCTACTTGGCTAAGGCAAGAGAACTGCTTAAGCCCAAGAGTTTGAGGATGCTATGAGCTGTGATGCCACAGCACTCGACTGAGGGTGACATAGTGAGACTCTGTCTCAAAAAAATAAAATCAATAAAATAAAATAAAATAATCTTTAAGACGAGTTCATAAGTAGTGATGTCTGTGCCCTAAAGTGATATTTACATGATTAAAAGCAAGGTGAATATATTATTAGGCACTTACTAAAAATTTATCGGGTAAATAAGTCAATAAGTAAAAGAGTCAGTTACATTTATATCATCCCTTATTTGACAAAAAAAAAATTTTTTTTTCTAAGAAAACTGCTGCTGCCTTAAATAGGGAGTAAGTTGCGATGCTAAAGAAAATGTACTTATATGTCCGGGGGCTGCACATGTATCTTCCCGTGCCTGTTCCACAATATACTGAGCGTTGGGTCAATCATCTGCAAGGTCTTAGAGCAGCATTGATCTTTGAAAAGTCTTTTACGATATTTAGATTCAATTTCCTTTCCTGTGTAACAATGGAGGGCATAGAATCATCTCTCAGGGTTTTTTTATTTTTAAAAATTCTACAGTTCTCTCCAATTCACAACAAACGATTCATGTCCTGTCCCAGCCTGACTTCAGATTCCATCAGGAAATTGATTGACAAGACCTAACTGACCTCTGCTATGCCATCTGTGAATCACAGAAATGGGTCACTATCGATCCAGGTCACAGAGGGATGCTCATTTGCTTCTACTCCTTTCACCTTCAAAATTATTGTTTTAAAACTCTTGATGCTGAGGACAAGGTAGCAGCCTACTCTTTAATGTTGAGTAGGGCTATCACCCATGATTTTGTACTATTTTCTTTGTAATAAAAATGTCTGGGCAAGGGGATGTAAGGTAGAAAATTCCCAACCTAGTTCCACTTCCTAATCCATTTATCATGGCCCAGAGTTACATATTCTCAGGGGACACCCTTTTCTAATTTATACAAAGATGACGCTGGTTTCGTTTATTTATACTTACATAGCTGACGCAACTTAAGTGACTAATAAACTATACCCTCTACATGAAGTAGAACTTTCGAGTCATATGTTTCACCTCAAACTCTATTTGCAGTACTTTCTTTTAATTTTTGACTCTGTCTCTCAGAAGAATTGGAAGGTAGAATTCCCAGGAAAATGTTTCTTTCTATATTGGTCTCTTAATTACAGATGTATTCCATAAACGAATTTATTTTTTTATCCTATTTAATGTACCTTTCTGGGTTTATGTTTGTATGCATGTGGATTTAAGAGTGTGTATGTGCACACATGTTGTGTGTGTAATAGGGGATTTCTCCAATCATAGTTGATACATTGGTGGAGAAAATACTGTTGAAGCAGGTTTGAATTAACTTTCTAGTTCTAGAAGATCTAGAAACCACATAATTTTATTATTGTGCAAGGGAAGATTATCAGATTCCTGTGTAATTCCCAGAATCCTTATCCTCCTGGTTTTGAGAAAAGAAGAATTTATTAAGTGCCTAAAACTTGATTGCAAGATAAAGTGGGGAAGGGTTGTATAGCTCCTCAAAACAAGCTGTCAATCCAAAATAAATAGAATCATATGGATGTAGAAATAAGAGCTGTAAACACCATCAATTGTGGAGTCATTTGACCTCACATTTTATAGAAAATAAAACTTAGTGGAGAGCTGGTCATTTAACTTGTATGAAATTACACTGATGTTTGTGGCAGAGAAAATTAATTTGAACTGCCCTGGACTTTCTCCGAGAGCTACTTCTAAGTCATTCTGGTGTAGTAGATAAGAGGATGATGACCTCTGGATTCCTAATGTTTAAGAATGAGGTTCAGCACCTATAGCTCAAGCAACTAAGGCACCAGCCACATACACAGGAGCTGGCATGTTCAAATCCAGCCTGGGCCTGCCAAACAACAATGAGAAAAAGTAGCCAGGTGTTGTGGAGGGCCCACCTAGCCCCAGCTACCTGGGAGGCTGAGGCAAGAGAAACTCTTAAGCCCAAGAGTTGGGGGATGCTGTGAGCTGTGACACTATGACACTCTACCCAGGGCGACAGCTTGAGACCCTGTCTTAAAAAAAAAAAAAAAAGTGAATGAATCTTGGCTGCAACAAGTCCTATTGTGTTACCCTAAGTAATTAATTAAACCAACATCTCTGGGCCACTGTTCTATTTTCTGCAAACTAAGGAAAATAACAGCACCTCCTTCCTTTTTGCATGGATCCAGGGAGTTAAAATTTCTAAAGTGCTGAGACTAAGGCCTGTCACATAATAGAAATAGGAAACCCTTCATTTGATGATGAAGATCATGATGATAATTTTTGATGGCTTTGAAACAATGAGTCATTTAAAATTGCTTACTTCAATATCCCCTGATCACTGTAGTTGGTTGCTTCTAAGTAAACAAATCAAGATAAACCACAAATTGTCATTATGTTAAATAGGTGAATCCCAAAGGAATTAAATAAGTGCATTTGGTATTATTTTATAAATAAATTATAAAACTATCAGCAGCATATTTGTAATGGTATCTACTGAAAATTTGAAATTATAACCAGTCCTTGAGATATATAGAAACCTTTAAAAATCCTACCCACACATTCCAGGGGAAGATATTTTCAGAGAAATAAATACTTACAAAGAACTATTCATGGATTTTTCTTCAGCATTTAGTTTTACTTGAACGACAATCATGGAGAGCAAAAATAAAGCTTTGCCTGATTGATATCTCCACTTACATCATTTGGTATTTAGCTTTCTTATACTTATTGCTCCACTTGCAAAATTAATGGTATAGATAGCTAAAACATGAAGTAATTTATTTAAAAATATTTAATTAGCAGACTAGAAAAATATAAGATAAACTACCCTTTGTACATTATTCTGGCTGCATATCTAGAGTATCTCAAATAGTGGTGTCAACCTGTAAAGTAGTCAAACAGTTCTACTATAACTCAATTTATGTTCAATTCTAATTTCACTTCCAGTATTATTACTTTTTATTTCTTGGGGTGGTTTCAACTTTGTTGGTCATTTCCATTATTGATTATCCATTTTTGTAAAACGGATTGTGGAATTGTCACTGGAGGCCAGGAGGCAACACCACGACACGCTTTGCTGTCCCTGTGTGAACTAGATAACAAATGCCATGACCAAGACCTTTGAAAAAAGTGACATCATCGGTCATGCTGTACATGTGTTATGTATGTAGTAAATTATGTAGACTGAAGAACTAACAACAAAGTGTGTTTTATGCAATTAATACACTTAAGCTACATTGTTAGAGGACTGACATCATCTAACTAAACCATAGTACTTGAGATCTGTACATATCAAGGCCATGCTGAATGAGGACTGTCTGGTTTGCACAGTTTTCAGCATCTGGATTCACCGCATTTTGATTAGGTTAACAACAAAACATTACATGTTTTTTAACTATTATAAATGATAAATTTTAGTATTTTTAATTGATTATAGAGAATGTATACAAATATAATTATTTTTTATTGACTGTGTACCTGAAATCTTGCTATCACCATGAACTAGTGCTAGGCACTTATCCTTTTTGGTTGTTGTTGTGGCTAGATTCCTTGGAAGTTTTCTACTTGGAAAATTATATTTCTTGCAAAAGGAGATATTTGTATTTATTCTTTTCCAATTTGTATGCTTTATCTTTTACTGCCTTGTTGCACCAACTTGGATTCCCAATATATAGTTGGATAAACTTTGTTGCCTTCTTTTCAATTTTAAAGGAGAGAAGAATATTAATTATTGTCAAAGACATGAGGTGTAGTTTTTTTGTAGATGCTCTATGTTAGGTTACAAAATTTCCTTTAGTCAGAATTTTCTGTGCATGTGGAATCATGATAGTATATTCAATTTTGCCAAATGCTTTTTCTGTGTCTACTACAATACTCATATTATTGTTTTTAATATCTTGATATGATAATTTACATTAATTGATTTTCTAATGTTGAACCAAACTAGCTTTGCATTTCTAGAATAACCCCTATTTATCTAAATAAATTATCCTTTATATGTGTTGCTGCATTTAATTGCTAATATTTTAAGACATTTTGAATCTAAATTTGATGGAAATTACTTTGTAGCTTTATTTTTTAATATAACATTTTTGTCTAGTTTAGAATCTCAGTAATAGGTCCTCATAAAGCAAAGTAACAAATGTTTTAAATTCTCAGACTTTCTGTAAAAGTTTTGTGGAATTTGTATTCCTTCCTTAAAAGTTTTCTGAACTACATCAACAGGATAGTGACTGCTAGAATTCATTTTATTGTTATTAGTATTGTACTCTGAAGGATTTTTTAAATGTAAATGAAAATTTTTGAGTGAATTTAGAAATGTTGAAATTTTTCTTTTAATGCTGAGTATTTGGAGTTTGCATCATTCTAGGAATTAATCCATTACATTTAGGTTTTCAAATTAATAAGCAAAAGTTGTTTGTAATATTTCTTATTTTCCTTTCTATGGTTTTACACTTATAGTGATGTTCTGTTTTTCATTTCTATGTTTGTAATTTATGTCCTTTTTCCTCTTTTGATTGATCAATCTAACTAAAGTTTTGTCAATTTTTTTCTTTAAAAAATTCATTTGGTTATTTTCTTTATTATTTTCTTTCTTTCTTTCTTTTATTCTTTGAGACAGAGCCTTGCTTTGTTGCTAGGGTTAGCGTCCAGGGGCATCAGCATAGCTCACTGCAACCTCAAACTCTTTGGCTCAAGCAATTCTCTGGCTTAGCATCCTGAGTTCATGGGACTCTAGGGATGTACAACCACATCTGGCTACTTTTCCTACTTTTCATAGAAATGAGGTCTCCGGTTCGGTGCCTGTGGCTCAACTGGCTAAGGCGCCAGCCACGTACACCTAAGGTGGCGGGTTCGAATCCCCAGCCCGGACCTGCCAAACAACAATGACGGCTGCAACCAAAAAATGGCCGGGCACTGTGGTGGGCACCTGTTGTCCCAGCTACTTGGGAGGCTGAGGCAGGAGACTCGCTTGAGCCCAGGAGTTGGAGGTTGCTGTGAGCTGTGATGCCACAGCACTCTACCCAGGGTGACAGCTTGAGGCTCTGTCTCAAAAAAAAAAAAAAAGAAATGAGGTCTCCCTCTTGCTCAGGTTGGTCTTGAACTCCTGGTCTCAAGTAATCCCCACACCTCAGCCTTCCCAAGTACAAAGATTTCAGGCATGAGCCACTGTGCTTGGCCAACTGTTTTTTCATCTTTAATTGTATTGATGTCATTTCTTTGTCAACATTATCCCTTTCCACTGCTTAGTTTAAGTTTATTTTTTAAAGATAGGATCTTGCTATGTCATTCCGGCTGGCCTATAACTCCTGCCTCATGTTTGGATTTAATTTGTTCTTCTTTTTACAGCTTTTTAAGTGAACGCTAAGATCATGTATACAAGTGTATTCTTATGTTGTTGGGTGCAACATTTGTAAGTTAGTCCATTAAGTCAACTTTATTGATGTTTTCTAGTTGTTCTCTAGCATTATGGATTTCATCTACTTATTCTAGTTTTAATAAGGAGGAGGATACTGAGATTTCCAATTGTGCCTGTAAATGAATCTCCCCTTTCATTCAGTTCTGTCGACTTTTGCTTCATGTTTTTTGAAGATCTGTTCTTAGATGCAGAGTATGTTATTTCTATTTGGTAAGCTGACTCTTTCATTATTGTGATCTCTTTTTGGTTAAAAGTATTTTTTTAAGTTTACATTGTCTGATATTGATGTGGCTACTTTTGATTTCTTCTGGTTGTTATATGCAATCAGTCATCCTTTAATCCATCTATTTCTTTATACAGACTGTGGGTTGTTTATAATAGAGACCAAAATTGAACCAGTCACAAAATATGTGCTTTTTAGTTGTTTATACCTAGGACATTCAAATTACAACTTTTGGCTCCAATTCAGCCTGCTCATGACAAATCGGCTTGTACTCACTTGCTTATGTATTGTTTTTGCTGCTTATGCACTGCAGTGACAGAATCATATTTGCAGCTGAGACCATATGGGCTACGAAACTAAAAATATTTATTATCAGACTCTGCAGAAAAAGATTGCCAACATCTGGTTTACATTTCATGTATAAATAATATTTATAATTACTATGATTATCATACCTATTTCCTAAAATTTAAGGGAAAAAATACAACCTTATATATGCCTGGAGTTTTAATTTCTTGTTGATATGTTTTGACTCCTGGAATTCCATGTTTCCCTATGATATAGTTTCATATTAGCCTAAAATTAGTCCTTAGGCATATCTTTTAGAATAATTGTGCTTATAAATAACTTTCTTAGTTTTCTATCACCTGATAATGTACAGATTGAGCCTTAATTCATAAAGAAAATTCTCATTAGATATAGAATTCTAGGTAAACAGGTTGTTTTGGTTTTTCTCTTTTTCCTCCCTTAGAATTTTATAATGTTGTTCTACTGTCTTCTGGCCCACATGGTATTTGATATGAAATTTTCAGTCACTCAAATCTCTGTGCATCTTTATATAATGTGGTGTTTTTCAACCTTCCTGGTACACACTTGCACACACATTTCTTTGTTTGGGGGAGTTTGATTATGATCTGTCTGCATATGGTTGTCTTTGACCTGATTCTGCTTGAGGTTTGCCCTGAGATTTTTGGATTCTGTGAATGTAGTTCCTCCATCAGCTTAGAGAAATTTTTAACCAATTTTCACAGTAATTATCCTGAAGCAATCTCTTTCTACTTCCCATTTTGGACTCAAAATCTCAGACCTTGCCCTACTGCCCCATTTTTCTCTGTTCCTTAGAATGAATAAGCTCAACTGATCTTCCTTCAAGTTCATTGACTTTTCTTGTTGCCTTCATTCTGTTAATGAGCTTAGTTAGCTGTTTATTCAGATATTGTCTTTATCAGGTGTAAAGTTTCTATTTCATTACTTCTTACAGGCTTTATGTTTCTGCTGGTAACTTTAATCTCTCAATTTCTTTCTTGCTTTGTTGGTAATTTTTCTCTCATCAAACAGTTATAATCACTGCTCTAATCTCTTTGTGTGATAATTCCAACATTTCTCTCATCTGAGTTGGGATATGGTGATGATTTTTTTTCTTGAGAATTGGTTTTTAGTTTTGTTGGTGTTGTTTTTGTTTGTTTGCTTGTTTTTTGCTTTCTTGTATGAGGAGTAGTTTTGTAATTTTGTCCTGTATCTTTTGAACACTATGTTGTTTAGGATCGTTTTTGAATTGCTTTTGTTTTGTTTTAGAAGAAAAGAACTGTTAGTTTCAGATCACAGTTTTCTTTCCACCTATGTGGCAATGATTGTTTCAGTCTTAGTTAATTATTCAGAGCCTTTATTAAGCTTATTTTGTCTGTTGTATGTGTATGATGTTCAGATATTAGTTGAAAAGTTAGTGATAGTGTTAATCTTAGTTCAGTTTTCAAAGCCTTTGTTTCGGTATCTTGGATCTTTCCACACACGCTCAGAGTGCTCAGATCAGGATTGGGCGAGGACTGGTCAAGATCCACATGAAGAATTATTTGTACCTTTTCACAGGGATTGTCTTGCTCAAGCCCACTCAAGCTCTCAACAATTACTCTTCACAATTTCTCCAACCTGAAGGATGGGATTTTGTTGAAGTTTTATGTGTTCATGCAACGGTTACTGTGAGTTCTATGATGGGTGCTTCCCCTTGTGGTAAACTATAAAAGAAAAATGCAAAAACTTGGGATTCTTCTTCCAACAAACACATTTTCTTTGCACAGATGAGACCATGGTCCCTGTTCTCTGGCTCAAAATGACAAGGTTTTTTAAAGTTGTGGGTCTCTAATACCACCAATACTGCCCATTTCATAACTGTGCCCACCCGTGAAGTGAATGTTGCAAGAAAAAAGAGGAAACAATAGAAAATTCACTTGTATATAGGTTGCATCTTCTCATTTTGATTTCCTCCAGAACTCATCTATTTCCTTTTTAGAGTCCTCAGGTAGTTTTTGTTGTGGTTGTTGCTATTGTTTTTCCAGACTTTTCAATATAATCATCATGAGAGATGGACTGAGATGTGCTTACTCAATTTTGTCTGAAACCAGGACGTCTGATGATGGACCTGGTTGATTATTCAATTAATATTGAATAATTAATTATTCAATGATATAACTTACAGAAAAGAGTATGAAATAATAACAACAAGAATAATAACTATCATACTGATAACTAACCAAGTTGTTTTATTTTTGCATTTTATTTTTATGGTAATCTATGAATAAAAATAAAAAAATTATTCTTAGTGAAGCATCACAGAAATGGAGAAGCATAAATCCTATGTATTCAACTTTGATAAGAGGACAATTAATGACATAGTGGGATGTGGGGGAAGGGGAGAGGAGACAGACAGAGAAGGAGGGAAGGGGTGAGGGAAAGGAAAATTAAAAAAAAAAAAAGAAAATATTGACTAATTCTCACATAATAATTTTGAACCATAGTACATTACTTGAACATTAATCTTTAATTCAACTTGTTAATATGTTGTTTAGAATATTGCATCCTCATTTATAAGTGCAATATATTTATAATTTCCCTTTATAATAATGTATTTTTTTCCAATTTTAATATCAGGCGTATACAGATGAAGTAGAATAATTTTGAAGTATTTCTTCTTTTTCTATTGTCTATGAGATTTGGCATGATCTGTTTTTTGAAATTATCTTTTATTTTTATTTATAAATGTTAGTTGTCTATTTTTTAAGACTTGGAGGAAAAAAATAAGAACAAGTTAACTGATGACTCCATACTGAACCTCAGAGTCAAAGCATTCTATGATAGACCTACTCTTATCTGACAATGTGAATGTTACTTTTTGCATTATTATTATTATTATTGCTCAATATTTCATTACAGCAATTGTCTGATTTATTTTCTGAATATATTTATCTTTGTTTGTTCTTTATGAGGTTTTTGTTTCTAGCCCTTATCTTGAACATTGTTATTGTTATTAAATTTTAAGCCTTTTTAGTTTTGAGAAGGTAAAAAGTAGAAACCAAATAAATACATATATATGTATAGAGAAAATTTTTTAAAAAAAGAAAGAAAGAAAAACCTACCCCTAGGTTTCAAACAGGTGATGTCATCTATGGAGGAAACTTATAAATCTTTGTGATTACCACCTGTGCCCCTGGAGTAGCAATTATAGATATCAGGGGCCTATGAAGAACTCATCCACAGTTCAAGCTTTCTTTGGGTGCCACTAGCAAACAGCCCCCAGAATCTAAAAGAGCTTTGACTTGGGCAGCACAAAAAGAGGAAACCACACAGCAGTGGCAGAGTCAGAGCAAAAAGAGGAAGTCGAGTAGCAATGATGATTTAACTTTAAGAAAAGTTTCATGTTTTAGGGAGATAGAACACTCTTGAGTTTATAAGCAGCTAGAACACACTTTAATTTACTAGCAGATAGACACACCTAACAGGAAGGGCCCCTTACAAACTTTTTCCCTTGCATTTATTCCCCAGTTCCTACCTTTGCTCCACCTACTTCCATGTTTATATATTTCCTAACTCATGGATATGCAATTTGGGAAGTATCACTGCCTTCTGGAAAGTTTGTTTGCCTTATCTATTCATTGATTGGTGCACCTAGGGTCTTGGTCAAGCTGATTCTACACTATTCCCAATTAACTTCTCTTTTAGAAAATCTCCATGATATTAATAGGGCATTAATTAATCATGGGATGGTTACTTACTTCTTCTTTAAAAAGTTTCTATCAAGCAATTCCTCTGTAGGAGCTTTAGGAGTTAAGCAGTCTTTGGATTTAAAATTTTTTCAACTGGAATTTCAGCTAGTTCTGTTTTTGTAATAGCCCAGAATAGTCTATCTTCTCTACCCTGTTCATGTCTAAACTAAGAATCTGTCTGTTTGCCCCCTGCCTTTTCTTTTTTCCTTCTTTCATCCTGTTCCCTATCTGTCCTGATAATACAGAAGCAAGCAAGGGGACATTGACTAACTCTTACCAAGTAAAGAGAGTACAGTGGTTAATTATTATTATTTTAGCTAAAACTTCTTCACAAGGTTTCTGGGCCCTTACCCTAGTTTTGACTTTGGACCCCTCTATCAATTTGTAATAGTGGTTGGAATATTGTTATCTTTATTAAGAAAATGTGAATATAAATATTGGGACTACTCAGAGATAGTCATTAGTTCTAATAGTGTAGCCAGAATTTCTCTATGTTGGTGCTTGATCTCAGGGTTTAAAGAATGAAACCAAGGACCATGCAAGTTAAGTGAAAGGGCAAAGTTTATTGAAAGATAAAGGAGACAAATAAGTGGAAGACGGGGAAATAGAACCTCTGACAAAGGAGAAGTGATCTCAAGAGGGAAGCCCGTGTGTGTTTTCTGTCTAGGGCTCTATAAACAGCTTTTCCCATCCTGTGGGCAGTGGTATTTGGGGAATATATGTCTAGAACATGTGACCAGCTGCCTGGAGGCAGAAATTAATCCTAAAATTAGCAGAGGAATGCAATCCTCCCAGGCAATGCAGTTGGGGGTGTGCTCCCTACTCCAAGAGAAACTGATGAGATATCAGTCAGGCTGCTTTTTCTGTAACCTTGCTGGAGCCCATAGAATAAGTCCTGGAAAGGGCCTGTTTGTGCCCAGAGATGGGGTCTGCGATGAGACTGATTTCTGAGCAGGCCAAGAATATAGGGGTTCCCTCCATTGCAGGAAAATGAGATCCAATAGAGAGGAAGAAACACCCAAACATCTGTGTTTAAAAGAGGAAGGACTTTGGTTCAGCAAGCAGAGCCGTGGCAGACTAAAGCCCCAATATAGCCAAGCTCCCAGACTGGCTCTGTCCTTTCCCTTTTATATCCAGCCAAGGGTTCCTTGGCAATGGGTACCCTTCTCATTTTTCAGTTTGAATTGAGCTGGAGAAGGCAGGTGGGGCTTTTTACAGAAGTGGAGGCAAGTGTTAGTTTCAAGGTCCCAGGAAGTTAAGTTTCTACACATTCCTAAGAGCTGAGTCACCATGTAGACAACTCTGGAGTAGCATCCTTAGGCTCCTATGAGAAGACATTTGTTCTTTCAGACCTTACTTTTCCCAGATATCCTCTCTCACCTGTATCAATAGTATCTGAGTTAATTTTTAAAAATGTGTTTAGTCAATATTTAGTCTTAGAAAATATAAAATTAGGCATCAGAAATTATAGTTATATTTCTCTATAACATATATAATTTTACTGTTGACCACTGAAGAGGCTGTACCATCACTGCACTAATTTTGATGAAAAATTAATTTACAAATGTACTTTGGAAACTAAAAAGGGAATAAAATACAAATAAGGACTGTGATTTTGGCAACTAATAAAATGATATTATGTAATGATTTGCCACTTGTTGGTATTCCAAACTTTTTCTCCCATTAAGAATTATCTGTATTTTTTGTGCATAAAAATACCTATTGAAAAATCTACTGTGTTTTAAAATTTTATTAAAGTGAATGGCAAGATTAAAAACAGATTCTTATTACCAGAGGCTGAACCACTAGCGAAATATGAAGTAAATTTCTGAAGTGAGATTACATTTTTATTTTAATCAGTTGTACTCAGAGTAAATAAGAAACTGGGTATAGAGGGGGAAGGATAAGCATACATCTCTTATCTTAAGTAGGTAGGATTACATTACAATAACTTAAGGATTAAATTAAAAATACAGTGAGATCTAATAGATTTACAGAACTTATAACCAAGGGAAAAATAATAAAAGCAAAAGGAAGGAAGCCTTCTGGCTAAATTCAAAATCAGAGATAAAGCAGAGCTGAGCTAAGCTTCAGTTGTGGGGGAATTTTATGGTGACCTTTACAAAGATCTGGAAAGGTCAAGTGATCTGGAAACAGATCAGTCACCTGTGGTAGAAACTTCTTGAAACTTGCCTAGACTTTCCCTTAGCCATTTTAATCAATGATGCCTACATTGACAAAGAAATATTTTGAAAAGCAAACCTCCCACACTCAAATGAGTACAGTAGTCTTTTAAAAGAATTATCTGCTACTCTGTACAACCAATTTTTTTCTGCAAAAAGCCTTTTATTTTGAAAAACATCTCTTTACTGAAATGTAATCAAAGAAAAGTCAATGTAGGGGTATAGGAGGATGGGAGGAATACCCCTCTTTTCCCTGAAAGTTTTCTGAAAGAGAAATTCATATTAAGGTATATGATTAATTAAGTCCATAGAATTGATAAGAGAAAGGTTTATTTATCATGTGCACATGGTAAATCATAGAATGATTACCCAACATCCAAATAAGGTTCAAATATTATTAAACCTATTCTTTTGGAGGGGAGAGGGAGATAGGGAACATTGGTAATTCTAGGGGCAATAAATGGTTGCTAGGAAAGACAAATAGATGGGGGAAACAGATTGACTTGTAGACAATTGTCTTTGTAAATTATCAAATAAATTAATCCAAGAGACAAGTTAATATTTAAATAACTTGGGCCAGGTCTGGTTGCATTTTTTATCTTTCCTGCAATATATAGACTTAACAGAGAGAGGAAGGAAAGTCAATTGCTCTTTTGATCTTCTGATCAATCATTCTGGTTTATGCAGATAGAGGGAAAGCCCTGTTCTAATTCATTCTAATTCTTTTTGATCTTGAATGGCCTTTAATTCAAAATGTTCTTTATACCAAGGAGTCAGATTTGGGGGTAAAATTTCCTGAGCTCCTTCATCAGCAAATGACCAAGCTTGACTTAATCAAGAAAAAATAAATAATGCCTAAAGACTTGCTGATATGAGAGAAATTGTATGCACTAATTAGAATGAGAGTAGGAACAGGTTTAGTTATTTAGTTTTTCTCAATTTTTTTTTAATTTTTATTAAGTGCCTAATGATACAACAGAAAGTAAAGCTAGACACTGGTGTTACGAAAAGCTTGTACCCAAGGCCACATCAGAAAAGTGAAGACAAAGAGGTTTGAAGAGAATTAAAGAGAAATTTATTATTTTACTGGCACAGAGGAAAATGGCAGACTATTTTCTCAAAATCCTAATTTCTACTTCAGATAGAAACACAGAGCTTTTAATGAGTCTCATCCCATAATCCCATCTTGGGTTAAGACAATCTATGGCTTTTGCCTGTATTCATCCCATCTTTAGCTAAGATAGTTTTGTGACCTCTATGAGAAACATCATTTGTCCCATCCTCAGTTGAGTTAATCTCATGACCTCTGCCCATCCCATTTTCAACTAAGAAGATCTTATGACCTCCACCTAGAAAATTCCTTTGAGCTATTTTCTGTGGCACAAAGAAAGATGTTCCCTGCCCCTTCTGACCACTGACCTGAGATAAGGATGTAGGTTTCAGTTCCAAAAATGTTAAGGAGATAGAAAATATTTTTGTCTCTTTTTTTTCCAGGTCATTCCTCTAAAATAACATAATGATGAGCAAGGAAGAACTGGACCCAGCACAAGAAAGGAGTTAAATCAGGAAGACAGGAAAATAATGATGTGTATTACTCAGTTTTATTTTCCTTCTTCCTTTTTTCTGTCTTTCTTTGTGTGTGTGTGTGTGTGTGTGTCTGTGTATGCATGCATGTATGAAAGAGGGAGAGAGAGAGAGAGAGAGAGAGAGAGAATCTGTCTCACTCTGTTACCCAAACTACAGTGCCATGGCATCAGCCTAGCTCATAGCAACCTTAGATTCCTGGGTTCAAGCTATCCTCCTGCCTCAGCCTCCAAGTAATTGGGACCACAGGCACTAGCCACAATGCCAGGCTAATTTTTTCTATTTTTAGTAGAGGTAGAGTCTCACTCTTTCGCAGGCTGGTCTGAAACTCCTGAGCTCAAGGGATCTACCCACTTTGGCCTTCCAGAATTCCAGGCCTACAGGCATAAGTCACTGCACCTGCCCCTTACTTAGTTTTTTGTCGCTATAACAGAATACCTCAGAATTACCCTAAGCCTGGGTAATTTTTTTTTTTTTAAGAAGAGTTTCTTAAATCTGAGATAGTGGATAACTCATAAAAAACACAGATCTATTTCTTGCAGTTTTGGAACTGGAACTGAGAAGTTTAAGACTGAGGGGAGACATCTAGTGAAAGCTTTCTCTCTGTGTTATTAGGTAGTTAGTTAGGAATGACTTTCCTGGGAAGGAGGACAAGGGTCAGGGGGCATACCTCCATCTTGGTCCCATCCACTTTAATTTTGTCCCATGTAGTTACTCATATGTTGGGAGGAGGGAACTTTCTACCAAGCTACCAATGAAAGCTAACATGCCTATGACAAAAGCATATAGAAGACTTTCTAGCTTAGCAGCAGGTACAATAGAGTCTTAAAGGTGACTGAAACAACCTTAAGACTCATTTTCATGCAGCCCACACCCCCTCCAATGGAGTCTTAGAGAGGCTCATGGCTCCAAAATTTTGTCATTTTCTTTTTTCATTGATTATTAGTCCTGACCAGTGGCTTCTTCCTGTACTACATAGTGGTACAATATTTAACATAGGATTAAAATATGAAAGGGCTATGCTTGCTTCTGAGAATGATCAAAGGGGTGAAGGAAATAAATTGACTCAGAGAGCTATTGTGCATGCATTTCTAGGGATATAAAAAACTGCAGGTGAAGATTTATTTAATAGTGATGGGAGAAGCGAATAGACCAAATCTTAGGAAATCAGGTGCAAGGAAAAATTTCAAAATACAGTAGAATCCAGGTTCCTACCAAGAGCCCCAGGATGCTCTGATTTTGTCATCCTGAACAGTAATTCATTCTCTATTCAGGAGATTCACTGCACACAAGCATGTCTCATGTCCTTGCTTTATGGCTAGCAGCAATTTTATTGACCTCAGTGTCCAGGAATGCAGACCGGAAATAACACTGTCTGCAGGCACTGCACGGTCATATTTATGATATAAATGGCAAAAGCTTGTTCATGATTCATTTTTTTGTGGCTGCATCACTAGTTTTCTCACTGACGTTGAACAGAAGGAAAACAGTGATTGATGAGCAAGAAACAATATTGAAGAAGCAAGATAAAATGTCGTAAGGTCATTTCAGAAATAGCTGGAGAGCTGGCCAAGAGGTTTGGCAAAACAATCTTTGTCACAATTAGAGATTATATTTAGTGTGTGTGTTTCTCTGAAAATTGTAGAGGTATGTACTACATTAAATAGAATTTATTACACACACACAGAGCCATGCAGTAGGTAGTGGTGTTTGGTCAACTAGGACCACATGTGCAATAGTGGTCCCACAAAGTTATAATGGAGCTGAAAAATCCCTGTACCTTAGGAACATCATAGTTGTTATAATGCTATAGGACAATTACCTTTCTTGTGTAAATTTGATATAGCTCCAGTGTACGTATGGTTTTTGTAAAGTCTACAGTAGTATATGTGCTAGGCCTTCACAGTAACTCATTCATTCATTGACTGATCTAGGTTTGTGTAAGTAAGCTCTGTGAATATCAGAGAGCTTACTTACACAAAATAATAACGACAGTGTCATCAGGCATGATGATGTTGCCTAATAAGGCATTTTTAGGACATATCTCTACTGTTAAGAGCTAAACGTTATTTATATAATCACACAGTATCTGGCTATATCATATGAGGTTGAGCTGAAAAGATTTTGATCAGTGTAGTAATAATAGGTGAAATCATTAGCCTTACTTGAAATCTTTACTAAATTAAGAGATTTAAAATAAAAACCTTCGCTCAGTGGTTTGGGTGCCAGCCACATGCACCAGGGCTGGTGGGTTCAAACCCAGCCTGGGTCTGCTAAACAACAATCACAACAACAACAACAACAAAATAGCCAGGTGTTGTGCCAGGTGCCTGTAGTTCCAGCTACTTGGAGGCTGAGGCAAGAGAATTGCTTAAGTTCAAGAGTTTGAGGTTGGTGTGAGCTGTGACTCCATGGCACTCTACTTAGGGTAGAAAAAAAGAAATTAAAATAAAATAAAATAAAAACAAATGACCTCTGAGTACAATGCAATAGCAAATATATGTTGAATGAAATAGGCCATAGTTATTTTTGCAGAAAATTTCAACTGCTTTTTAACTTATAGGCTACATACAGTGTGAAATGTACAATTTAACCAATAAAATATGACCATTTTAAAGAGCCTTTTGGTCTGAAATTGTAAAAGAACATACTAAATGTTATAGAGAGAAAAACAGAGGAAGATATGAAAATTTTCTATTTGCTTCTCTTGTTGGTTGCCAGGACACTTGGAAGCTTATGTTTGTTACATGCATAAAACTGCTGAGATTTAACATAAATAGGATAAAAATGTGTTGTAGAATAGTGACAATCACAGAATAAATTTCAGATTTTTTTTTTCATTTTATAACAAAGTTTACATTGACTTAAAAACAATGAAGGAACTTACCCAGATATTCTGTATAGTACATATGAAAACTTTTATATATAAAGCAAATAATCCAGGAGCCAAGCTGGTAATTCTTCCTGCTGTAGAGAAAGCTGAAGCAAAAGTATGATGATATTGTGTTTTATGGAGACAAAGCTAGTTTAAAGGCTCAAACTGAAACTAGCTCAAATTTAATCTGAGAATATAAATAAAGAGGAAATACATACACACATAAAAAGAGGAAATACACATATACACTTATATGTGTATATATATAATTTTTTTTTCATTGGCCTGGGCTTTTTACAGAGGACCATGCTGTGTTTATTTAGTTTTCTTTGTTGTTGTTTGTTTTTAAGAAATATATGGAGATCATCCCTGGAATGACATGGCGTTGATGGCATGACATATATTTACTGCTGTTACTGGTTTGAGGAGCTGGTCTCTCTCAACCACTTCAAGGGCTTCATTTGTTTTGCAGAACACTCTAAACATGAAGAAGAGGGTTATTGGGCTTTGCATCTTTATGAAATACTCAGCATTTTGGCAGCTGCAGAACATCCTCCTCCAGAAATTGCATTATGCTTTTTAACATTCCAGCTGCAATGTTGTGGAAATCATATCTCCTGTAAGCCCCAGTTAGCCAGGTGTCCTCCCAACTACTCCTAATAAAGGAGTCTTGCCAACATAATAATAACGTCTCAGGATGCTGTAGCACTGCCCGTCTTTATTCTGTGGCTGCAGGCCTGCAGAGAAATGGGCTTTCTCAGGCTTAATTAGGCCAACATTTGGCAAGAAACACCTCAGTATATAAAAACCTCTTCTCCAGAAACGGGCAATCAAATTCTCTCTCCATACACTTTCTGAAATAATCCATCAGAATAAAGTTCCAGTGAGGGTTATTATCTTTTAAGCTTTCATTTTTTATCCAGAGGTTGCAGAATTCACCTTGAGCCTTTGAAGAGAAGAAACACATTTTTTGGATTTCAAAATAAAAGGTATACTCTTGAGCTTTTGTGAATGGTGATGCTGTCAGAAATAGGTTCATTATAGAATTGACAAGAATTATAACCCACCATGTGGTTCTGGTCCTACTCTGGTACTCCTTGCCAGCCACAATGTTTTCTCCTTTTGTGACTTAGTTAGATCTTTTACTCTTCTGATATTACTTCAGAAAATGCTCTAGTTTGCCACATACCTTTAAACAGAAAACAATTATTTATGAGTGGTCTGTTGTGTGCTAAGTACAATAGAACCGACTTCTTTCACTCAGAGATGTTAAGTACAGTTGTATGACACTTGATACTCTTCAATACATCCCAAAATATTAACACACTTTCTTCTAATGTCAGCTCTCTAAAGTAAAGTTGAACATTTCTTCATATGCTTGTAATAAAAGAAAAATAAGCTGAGACCAGAAAAGGTTAAAAAACAGTTTCAAACTACCGTAAGAGATTTCCAAGTCCTAGGCGAGAGTTTTGTTTTGTGTTATTTCAATTTGTTTCTATCTCAGTTTCATCAAGTGAAACTAAGCGCTTTCTTAGCTGTACCTTCACCAAAAATGATTACATTTCACATAGGTGACAGGTAAAAGACTGACCACGGTAATTATACTTTATAAGATTTGTTCAGTCTTACTGAAGGAGAAGCGACTACTCTGTATACCCCAAGACCTTTAGTTGTCTGTCTCCTTGGGCAGCCAAGCATCTGACTAAAATCACGGATCAACAAATGTTTGAAAGAAATTCTTTCTCAGAATAAAAATAATCACTCAACCTGTCTTCATGGAGTTATCCTATGTAGGTTCCAACTCAAAAAATGGACTAACATGCTCACAGTATCTGCCTTTTCTAATTCTGTCAGATCTTTGGTCATGACACCAGGGTGAAGGGGAAACAATGATTGCATATTAATCAAGATTAATTTAGGTGTGAATAAATTCATTTTCTACTTTCATTTTCTACTCTTAAACCTAAGATTTCCTGGACACACACATTAATATTGAAATTATAAAAACCAAGCAAGAAACCTAGTTACTATAGGTATGTGTATGCATTAATATTTGTGCAAGTGATGTATCTGTGCGTGGCTGTGTAGGTGGGTGCAAGAGAAATGATATTAGTTAAAATATTCAAATGCATATTTAGTTTTATACATTAATCTATCTGTTCAATTTTAGTTCTTTTGGCTTATTTGAAGCAATATTTCACAGAACAAAATAATGGATTTTAATTTTTCCAGACAAATATTCTTATAATTTTATGTAAGAATTAAAAATATTTTTAGGAAAATTTTCAGATGAGATTTGATAAAATTTTCTTCACATTTTGAGAAAATTGTCAAGAGAATATTAAAATTAGGTTTTTTTCGTTATGCAGAAAAATCCATGTAAAGCTCCCTGAACAAATATTCTGTATACCTGGATGCCTCTTCGTGTGTTTGGATGACTGATTTTTTTTCTGACTATTATGTTCACATACTTTTAAATGGATAGTATTTCTGCTTTTTTTTATACCTTAAACTTACCATGAGAACTTACCATGAGATATTCTCTTTTAAACCAATTTTCTAGAGTTTCATAATTTTTTTTTAATTGAGCATAGAACCAGATTTTACACCTGTGAATATTTAAGGCCAGCAAATCACTACTTTCCACACGCCTAATCACTCTAAGCAAGCTCCCGATGGTATTGTCATTAGTTTCAGCTCTCCTCAAAATTTGCTCAGTTTCATTTTTTTTAAGAAATGATAAGATTCAACTTTGCAGCACAAAATCATCAGTGGTACTGAAATAGGGTTTCCCCATTCTGAGCAGAGCACACACATTCTCTGGACTCAATCAAGCAAGATCAGAGAAAAGCAGCCTGATCTCATCTGGACAGTACCCCCCGGAGTGGAAAACACACACCCTGCTGCCTCCCTTGGGATGCAGACTGGTAAGACCACACTCCTGCCTGTCTATTCACCTGCTAATCAACATGGCAGAATGTTTTCTGTCTGCCAGCCCTGGACAGATGTGACATACTTTCCCAAGAAGGCCCTGCTCACAGGCAATATATGAACCCCTAGATGAAAGGCCCACATGGATGCTTCCCACTTGGGTTCCTCCCTCCACTGCCACTGCCTGGAGATTCTGTTCCTTTCTTTCCTTCTCTATCCCTTTCCTGTCAATAACTCTACCCTGTCTCTTACACGCAGGGTCCCTAGGTTTACTCTTTAAGTCACTGAGATCAAGGATTTGGCATGGAGGGAAATTTTGGCAATGGTATAAAGTGCTAAACTGAATTGATATAATAAAAGGAAACATGTTTTAATAAGCTAACATATAATGACCCAGATCATTTCAGAAGAAGTTTATTGGTGTCGGAGTTCACATGTGAAGTCAGGGTTACATACAGGGAACTTTTACAACAATGTGTAGCTTTCTTCTATGTTCCAGGATGTATATCGGATGTTTTCAGACACTACTGGACAATATTTTGATTTATCAAATAAGAACATTGAGCTCTGAGTTCTTTGAAGGGTGATCTAAGTGCTGGTGATGACGCACAGCTTCCCAAGGAGAGTACTTTGAAAGTTACCAAATTGATATTCAGCAACGAGGTATGTAACACTTTTTCTAGAATGAGTTCCCAAACTTAATTGTCCGACCTTGTATGGTACTTAAGAGGGTACAGTAAGCAAGTGGCAGGGTTAAGAGTATTGCCAACTATTTGAATCATGAACTCCATTTGTTTTTTAATGCTTTCTATTCTAAGCAGCTGTCAAGAAACCTAAGTTCTACCCTTTATTTTGTTGTTAAATAGCTATCGACTTATAACATAAGACACATCGTACCAAATTTTTCTTCGTTCTTTCTGCATGCAAAAGCAGTGTTTAGATGAGACCCATTTAGATTTTATGGAAATGTCTGGAGCCCGTAGTGTGGGGTTCTCAACCATTCAAATTCTGCTCTATGTTCAACAACCTATTGAAAGAAGAATTACATTTGAAGAAAGAATTTCACTGCAGTAAAAAAAAAGCACTGATGATCCAGTTTTGTATTCGCTAATTATGGGTGTTCTTCCAGTGCCAACTAATTGTTATCTCAATGAAAATTTTCTGATCATTTCTATTAGAAATAGTAGTTCTTTGCTCTGAACTACCAGTGACTTAACTCTGACAGTATTTATCATGCTTCATCCAGCAATTTTGAACATTTTGATTTATATGTAGATATTCCATAAGGATGAAGTCTTTGTCTCATCTGTTTTCTATCAGTTGTCAATCCAAAAATACTACTTGAGTAAACAAATGAATGAAATAAACGTTCCTTTTGGAAAGAAGTTTGGAGAACACTCAGGGATCTAAGAGTAGACCTGCCATTTGATCCTGCAATTCCTCTACTAGGTATATATCCAAAAGACCAAAAATCACTTTGCAACAAAGATATTTGCACCAGATTGTGCAGTTCAATTCATAATAGCCAAGTCATGGAAGAAGCCCAAGTGCCCATGGACCCATGAATGAATTAACAAATTGTGTTATATGTATACCATGGAATACTATGTAGCCTTAAAAAAGAAGGGGACTTTACCTCTTTTATGTTTACATGGATGGAGCTGGAAAGTATTCTTCTTAGTAAAGTATCTCAAAAATGGAAGAAAAAGTATCCAATGTACTCGATACTTTTATGAAACCAATTTATAATTACTCACATTTTCTTACGAAGGGTAGACCCAACTGTAGCCTAGGATTAAGGAGAAAAGTGGTGGTGTGGAGAGGAGGCAAGAGGTTTGATAGAGGGAGGGTAAATGGTAGGACCACATCTATGGAGCATATTTTAAGGGTACAAGTCAAATCTACCAAGTATAGAACATAAATGTCTTAACATAATAATTATGTAAATGAGGTGAAAACTACATTAATTAGTTTGATATAACCATTCTAAATTATATTAAAAAAACAACACATTGTAACTCACAAAAGCATAAATGTATTCATGATCTATATGGATATGACTTAATAACAGGAAAAAAATATAAACATTGAGTCATATATGTGGTGTATATAAAATAATATTTCTTAAGACTTATTCAATTTTATTAGGGCTTTTCATTCTTTTTCTCAATGAATATGCATTTATATTGATTTTTGTATCTATTTCTATATGTATTTTTATATATGTTTGTATGAGTACATATGTATATATGTATATGTATAACTGTATATCTAACTATCTTCTGTGGCAGACCAATGAAGCTATTTCTAGGAGAACACAGGGCAAGTCAAAGGGCCCAAATGATCTTGTTTCTGTGGTTCTATACACAGATTTCCCTCCATAGATATTCCATACTATTGCTTTTTTTGAATATCTATACCACTGATAGACAGTGATAACCATAGAGAGGGTCATTACCTGCTCTAGATGGGATTTCACCTACCTTACCCAAACCACTTCTCAAAGTTCCTTACAGAGTTGTCACAAGATCTACAGGAAAGTGTTAAGAATGCTAATTCTTTCTTTCTTTCTTTCTTTGACTGCTTACAAAGTGGTCTTTATTTCTTGGTTTCCATAAAATACAAATTTGCATGATTCTTGGTCTTCTGAAACAGAAATGGAAACTCACAAAATAATATATGTTTCCCTTCAAAATCATTTCTGCAAACGTTAATACTTAAGCTCAAAGTCTTACAGAGTCCAAATATGTCTGTGGAAGGGGATGCAGGCATCAGCCAGAGCTGGTTGATTCACGGTGTCAGGGCCACACACTCACGTCTCACCCTCCTTCCCTTCACACTCACCTCTCACCTCATCCATCACACTATTTCTTCGTACCTTTTCTCCTGGGACCTGTTGACCTTCTCTACAAAAACAATCCATTTCTATGTTCTTTTGAAACTCAGAAATTATGCAATAATGCACTTTCCTAAGTCTCACTCATTTTTCTTCACTATTAAATTTTGTGTGAGTTGGTAAAGGGAATAGGCGTAGGTGTCTGCTGGTTTTCCTGGCAGTGTATGAAAGTTGGTTCCATAAATAGGTCTGGATAGAGCATGTGAGGAACTTCCATTCTGATCTCAAATATGTAGTAGAATGTATCTTAAATTCATAAAACTCACAAGAGCTTTAATTTATTTCTGAAGATTTCTATTTCTTTATATAATAAATCTACTATGTATTCATCCAACTAATTTTTACTGGACTCTTACTATGTACCAAAATACTGTGCTAAGGCCTGGAGAGCCTATCACAAACATAATGTATGTGGATACTTTTGAGGAGTTATTAAAGTGAAGTATGTGTAATAATGACATAACCGCAAAATAATGACATAACCGTCAAATTACAATTATGATAATTATTATGAAGGACAAGCTAAATAGATAACATAGAGTTTGGCTGAGTGATAGTGTCAGAAAAACTTCCCTAAGGAAGGGTACATTAAGCTGGAATCTGCTCATGTGTTAAATTTCTTTTCAATGATGTACAATGTTGAGATATTGACTAAGAGAGTTCCAGAAGATAACAGACTTCCGTGGCAGGATTGAGCACGAACATAATGCAGAAAGGAACAGAAGGCCAGAGCAGTTAGAGGGGAAGGAGAGGTGAATCGTGGTTTAAGGTAATGATGGAGAGAAAGGTGGGCTGCTGGCCGTGATGGAGCTGCAGGTCATGTCAAGGAAATGTGGCTTAGCTCTTACCTCTTAGAAGCTTGTGCGGTCTTCAAATGTTTAAATAGACTGGAGATAGAAGAGATGTGTATGTCCCAAGATAACTCTAATTTGCAGGTGGAAATTAGAAAGATGCAAGATTATTGGTAAGAAGAAATTGAAAGTCAAGGAGACTGTTTGAATGGGAAAAAGGCATGATTAAGTTCCTATCAGTGAGGGCTTTTTCCTTCTCATTTATTATTATTTTCTAAAAATCAAATATGGAGGGAATATAGCTAATTAAAATTCTAGGCAAATCAGTTATCAGTTAATTGAGTTTTTACTGCCCTTGCACCATCAATTTTCAAGGCTTTCAATGAAATAGAATGTGCTATCTTTGGAATTTAAATGTGTCTATTGTATTTCAAACTGTATGATCCTCCATTTCTCCACAGATTGCCATCTGTAAAGCTTACATAAAAATTCTTCTAAAAATAACCGGTCATCTACGTATCATTTGTTATTTTATTTTCCTGGCAAACTGTCAACCCATTTTTTTGTTGTTGTTATTATGAATAAAGAAATATTAGAACCTTGGGGGACATAATGGAGTTAAATTCCTCTTCTCAATAAATGGTAGGGCACTAAAAGAAATAGTATGTATCCAATACAAGTTTATTTTAAAACTACTTTTGTACTTTGGGAGGCTGAGGCAGGAAGATTGCTTGAGGTCAGGAGCTTGAGGCCAGCCTGAGCAAGAGCAAAACCATGTCTCTCCAAAAAACTGAAAAATTAGCTAAGTGTTGCGGCACATACCTACAGTCTCAGCTACTCAGGAGTCTGAGGCAAGAGGATGACTTGGGCACAGGCCTTTGAGGTAGCAGTGAGCTATGATGATGCCACTGCACTCTAGCCATGGTGATGGAGTGAAACTCTGTGTTAAAAAAAATTCTAATAACTTAATGGATTATCATCATTTTATATGTAGCGTACACATTACATAATAGTCTATATTTTATTTGTTTGTTTTTACTCTGGTTTTCTACAAGGTAATACTTACTTGGGAAATCTAAGTTAAAGCTAAGATCATGAAATAGACACTCAGTTATTTTTATTTTGTTGTATAATTTGGAAATATCTGTATAGAGAAAGCAGATTAACATTTTGCCCTATTAAGTAGAAGAAAAATGAAATAAAATAGAAGCTATAGAATTTGTTTTTAGGCTTAGAGAATTCACTTCTCTCACCAAACAATCACAACTAAAAATCCTGTTTTTCTGATTAAGACAATTGGAACACTAAAAATAAGCGGAAGTCAGCATGAGATAGTTCGACTTGAGAGGTTAGGTCAAGTTGAATGACAATTGTTAGTAACACTAGTGGAACCCTCCCTGAAGGCGGAATACTGATAGCCACCTGTCTAGGAAGGTTGAAGAACAACTCCATCTGGAGACAGAGAGATGGGCTTCAGAGTACCTAAAGTCACTGCAAATTCAAAAGAATCACTTCTAATTTCAAGCATGTCTTTCCCTGTTGTCAAATGCTAAATGACATTTGTACTGCCTGAAAGCATCACAAGAAGTAAGATTTCTATATTTAATAATTTTCTATATATCATATTTAAATGTTTTCTATGTATAATATGCATATAATTCAAAATATTTTTCATTAGAAGGGACTGTTCATTCAACAAAATTGTTGGGGGTTTTTGTTTTTTGTTTTGGTGACAAAGTCTCACTTTGTCCTTCTTTGTAGAGTGCTATGATGTCGTAGCTCACAGCAACCTCAAACTTTTGAGTTCAAGTGATCCCTTTGCCTCAGCCTCCTGAGTAGCTGTGACTACAGGTGCCTACCACACACCTGGCTAGTTTTTCTATTTTTAGTAGAGACAGGGTCTCACTCTTGTTCAGTCAGGTCTTAAACTCCTGAGCTCAAGCAATCCATGAGTTTCAGCCTTCCGAAGTGCCAGGATCACAGGTGCCAGCCACCACACTTGTCCTCCAAAAATAGTTTTTTGACAGAATCTTTTTACCCAAATTATGCACTTTAAAGAGTAAAAAGATTTGGTATAGCCAGAAAGAAAAACAAAAGCTTTCCTTTGTTCATTTTTGTTACACTATAGTTTTCCTACACTCTTCTCACTATTCCCTTTAGCAGGTGGAGAAATTGAATCTTGACAAAATTTTGTAATTTTTCCCCATGAATTAGTGCTAAAATTTAGCAAATTTTATCACCAGAGGAATAAAACAGAATGTACTAAGAAACAAACAGAAACAAACAAAAAGCAAACGACCAACTTCCTCTACGTGTGGGGACATTTAGGCTTTTCTTCTAATACTCTTTCACGCATGTGCTACTTTATCACATATCAGGGGCGGTATAAGCTCCTGTTTCATAATAATTCATTTCTATCCAGAGCTCAACAATTAGTCTGTGTTCTCTTTTAAGCAAGTTCTACATTTCTCATCTTCATTTCAACAGAAACTAGCACATGCCTCACAAGAGTAGGTACATGGAAAAGTTTAGTTTCCATTGTCAACTGTTTGAAAGCCACTGTCCTAAGGCTGAAGGAAGAATATGAAGTTGAAGAAAATCTAGTACCTGTTCTCAAGCAATACAGAGTTCATGGACAAAGAGGATTATATTTATATGACCGAAATATGCAGAGCAGGACAAAAGAACTGTTGCTTGTCAGCAAAGTGGTGCAGTAATCTTTAGAAGATGATAGGGAAACATCCCATAATAAGGGAGAACTAGGTAGGGTGAGGAGAAGGATCTATGACATAGAATGACTCATTCTGGGCCAGCTAGTGGGCAGGGAGAGCAGATAGTGAAGCTAAAGGTGGTTGAAGCAAAACAAAGATGACTAATTATTTATTTCACCTGGGCTAAATTATAATTCCTATATATTTGGTCAAATACCAATCTAGATGAGGGCATTTTTTTAAATTTAAATAACATTCAAATCAATAGACTTTGAGCAAAGCTGATAGCTTCCCACCAATCTGAATAGGTCTCAGAGTATCAGTTGAAGGGCTTAAGGAAAGGACTGAAATCCCCTGAGCAAGAAGGAACTCTGCCTCCAGATTGTCAGGGTCTCCAGCCTGGTAGCCTGCCCTGAAGATTTTGTATTGTGTGAGCCAATTCCTTAAAATAAATCTCTCCTTTCTCTATCTTTCTTTCTCTCTCTTTTTATTTTCTCTTTCTCTCTCTCTCTCAATGCCCTCTCTCTTCCTCTCCCTCCCTCTAAAAATTCTATGTTTTTCTGATTAAGACAGTTGGAACAACACTGTACAAATAATCTGAAGTCAGCACAAGATAGTTCTACTTGAAAGGTTAGGTCAAGTTGAATGACAGTTGTTAATAACTAGTGGACTCCTCCCTCACACACACACACACTTTTTTGGATCTCTTTCTCTGGAAAACCACACCAGTTTGATTAGAACCCTCTTCTTTTCACTTTCAAATATATGATAGCTTGATAGTAAGTTATATAAATGAAGGTGGCCTCTAAGAAACGTACTAATGAGGTAAACTAAAACTCCACACTGTGTCTAGGGTAGAAGGGTAGAGATGGTGGCTCTGAGGGAGAAGACTGGAATGGGTCACAGTTTTCTTGCTTCAGCCACTCAGTGAATACTTCCATTTTTCACCAAAATAAGAAATAGAAGAGCAGGAGAAAGATTATGATTCAGTTGGAGACCTACTAAGGTGAATGTGGAATGTCTAATGGCAATCTCAAACAGCAAAAAGATAAATAGGGGAGCTCAAATGTGAGATAGGTGTAAGGATCCTTAGTATGTAATTCATAATTAAATCCAAGGGAATGAAACAAGTCTATGCATGAAGAAGATATCAGAGTGAGGAGGATAAGGACTAAAGAGTAAGGCCAATGTTGGGAAGGGGAATTCTAAAATTTAAATACAAGTGTCAGAGGAGATTCCAAATGCTTGACGGTGCCCTGAATGACAGAAATAAAACCATAAGTGAATTTTGTCTCATTAACCTGTACAAGAGAGTATGTCATCAAATGGAGACTTTGGAACTCTTGGGAGTTTCAGTCAAACAGTAGAAGTAGAAGCCGTGCTTGACTATGTTGTTCCATCACAGCAAGAAGTAGAGGAACAAAGGGGACATAAGGTAACATTACTTGATGGTCTAGTAGGGTAATCAGTTGTCCTGGTTTGTCTGTAACTGAGAAGTTTCCCAGGGTGCAAGGCTTTCAATTTCAGGCAGTGATGGTTGGTCATCCTACAAAGGAAAGGTATCATTCTGAAAGAGTAAGAATGACCAGAAATAAACTGAATATGCCATTACCCCTTTCCTTCTCCAGCACCCTGGATTTCTCTGTATATATAGAACAGAAGAATGCCTTTTCTCTAATCACTTAATATGTTTGTAAGCACCCTGGTACCTCTGAGGGACAGAGATTTTATTTAAGGTAGAGAATACTCAGTGAACATGCTGATGTCATAGGTTTTGTGTTGTTTGATTTTGTTTTCGGTGGCACAGGGGTATGCCAGATGGCTCAGTGGAATGGGTTGGCAAGGAATCCTGTAGTGAATGATTAAACCAGACTGCAAGATGTAGGGAGCATCTTCGCATGAGCATGTAGGAGAGACAGATAATGAAAGAGACTTACGTTTAGAGGATGATACAGATGACAGACTTGAGGGACATTATACCATTGGCTGTAAGCTCTGTACTTGAATCCTCAAGTAATGATAGTTTTGTTAACTTAAGAGTGAGGAATCAGTATTACTAATCAAGTCTTGATTATATTTTCTGCTTCAAATACGGTGAAAATATTGTGGCTTGCTTATAGCTGCATACATAGAATTTGTGAAAAGATAAGAAAACAAATACAACTCTGCAAAAACAAACCAAACAGAACAAACAACAAACATCAGAGACAAGTAAACCCTTTTCATATCTTGGCAAAGCTCAGTGTTGGCCTGGAGTCTCAGTACAATTGATCATCAGGGAAAATTTTACACCCAGATCAGCATTTAAGAATTTCTGTTTGCAAAATGAATCTTAAAATTTTTTTTCGGGTTGTGGAAGCACATTCCAGTTGATGTATTTAGGGAAAACACTGTAAAGATGTATGGTGGAAGTAAAGAAGACAAGAAACTCCATTAAGGATTGTACAGTCACACCGCATAGAAATTGAAATGTCATTCCTGATAACCTAAATCTAATGAGTCACCACGAGGGTGACTCAGCCACCTCCAGCTTCACTTGTGGTTGTTTTCTCCCTGCACACCACAGCGTCAATTTAATCACAGGTTCTGCTTACCGCAGTTTCTCGTTGTGTTATTATGCTATATCACAGCGCTGTTGAGCTTCTCTGTATCTCTTATATTCACACTCTCTACCCCTCTAAGAAAAAAGAAATCTTTCTGTATGTATTATCTATCTATCTACCTATCTATCTATCTATCTATCTATCTTATTCAGTGTAAGGATTTTATTATGGAAGAGGTTTTAATACCTATAGTAAAACCTAAATGCCTATCTTAGGTCCAAGGAGATATGCCAAGAGGGGCAGAAGGATAGAATTTACCCTGTGATGAACTATAAAAGCCCCCCAAACAAAATCCAAACTACACGCCTCCCCCCAACTCCCCAAATAAAATAGTTCTTTGGAGCTGACTCTTCAAGAGAAGGGATTTGTGGTGCCTGTTTTCCTCAGATACATGCAGATCTCAGTGGTGAGGAAAGCATCCATGTTGTCGCCTATGAGAGGATATACCTTGAGATTGGAGCATCAGTCAAATTTAGGCCAAGTACAATGGATTGAGATTAATGACTTATGGAGTTGTTGCACTTTTTTCAGAATCTTGATTGATTCAGTCTTTATTTTTTTAGCATGTTGTGTATTTCACGTCAATTTTGTCAATCATTTTTAGACCCATACTTGATCTCTTACTTGGAACATGGCAAATGCATTTTGCTTTTGCCCTAGACAGCTGCCTTTCATAGATAAGTCATTATATTTGTTCATATTCTCCCTTACTTTTTTTTCACATTGCATAGCTTCTTCTGGTATTTAGCCAAGAGAATCCAATTAAGAATTCATTTTTTTCACCCTCAACAGGGTCAGTGCTACAAATTCAATCTCTTCTTCTTTCATTTTGGTCTACTTTCTCACTCCTGAAAATCCATAATCATTACTCTCTTGGTAATAGAGATAACAGAGTTGCATGCAAGATAACCTAGTTATTATAGCAGAGATATCATATAGAAACTTCTCTGCTATATCTTCTCTAATCAAGCAGGTAATGCTATTCCAACAGCCCCTGCTATTTTTTTAATCTCTATGATTAACTAGAAAGAATAAATTACTCAGAGTTTGAGACATGAAAGGAATAGGTACAGTATATATTTCCATTTTTGATAAGTTTATAGATGTATTGTTTAAACTTACTCAAAATGAGGGCAAAGATTATTTTATAAAAATTGTTTTCCAGCCAGGGGCAATGGCTCACACTTGCCATCCCAACACTCTGGAAGGCCAACACAAGAGGTTAACTTGAAGTCATAAGATCTATCTAGGCAGCATAGCAAGATTTCATCTCTACATAAAATTAAAAAATATATAACCAAGGGGAAAGGTGGGTAGCATGCAACTGAGTCTCAGCTCCTCAGAAGGCTGGGGTAAGAGGATAGTATGACAGCAGGAGTTTGAGTTTGCAATGAGTTATGATCACACTTTTATTAGGGGTGATACCAGATGTTAGGTCCCCATGTTCCCAGGTTCTTGGATCCCAGTCCACAAGAATGGTTACAGGTCCTGAATCAACAGAGCAAATGAGCAGGGCAATCAGGGCCAAGCAGGCAGAGTGCCAAAGTTTAAACAAGAGCTTCTCCTGGGTGGCTCCTCAAAATGTTGGGACAACACATTGATGGTTCAAAGTTGTCACCAAAATAACTGAAGGAAACAAAAGTGCAGTTTTAGCAAGAAAGGAAAAGTTTAACAGTTTGGATTGCAAACTGGGCCCTGTCCGAGCGACTCTGGGCTCTGAGAAAGCACAGTGCAGGATTCTATACACAACTTTTGAGAGGTGTATTCTGCTTTTTGGAAATTCCCATGGTTTGATCAACTCTGTTCCCAAAACATGTTCTCATAACATCTCAGAACTATACGCATCAGAAAGTCCCAGGGACATTCGTTGGTCCCCCAAAACAACCTACCTGCAAGGTCTCAATTAGCAATTAGCCCCATTCCCGTATAACCCAGGTTAGCCCAACCCAAGCTTGTCTAAAATAGCCTAACCGTAGCCACCATCCACCCTGCTCCTGTCTAAGTGATGGCTTAACCTAACTTCACTCTAGCCCAGGCAACATAGGAGAGTCTTGTCTCAAAAAGAAAAAAAAGTGTTTTGTTTGCAGGATATTTCTTTCCATTACCTCACACATAATGATCAATTTATAAGATATAATACTGAAAGAAACATCAGGGGGGTTAAAATATTTATTATTATTTAATTTTTAGCAACCCAATTCAAAAGTATTTATTATAACTGGGCACGATTAGAGAGAGATGCGACAGGCAAAACCGAAAATGAAATTCATCTTCTGATTAGCATTGTCTTCTCAATTCCCAATTAGTGTTCATAATCTGATCAGAGCAAATATGACAGAGTAGAAATCAAAATACTTGGAGCCAGAAGTGCCACTGTAGTTTACGTTATATGATTTGTGCCTTTATATGTGAGGAGACTCATGGCTGGAATGTAAAAATGACATGAGCAAGTGGTATGGTCTAAGTGCTGTGTCCTCCAAAATCCTTATGTTGAAAACCTATCCCCCATGGAATGGACTAAGAGATGAGGTCTTTGGAAGGTAATTAGTGTTATTGTGCTATAGTTTTGTGTGTTTGGCCCCTCCAAATCTCAGGTTGAAGTGTGATACCCAGTGTTGGAGGTGAGGCTTGATGGGAGGTCTCTGGGAAAGACCCTCATAAATGTCTTGGTACCATCCTCATTGCAACGAGTGAGCCCTCCCTGTTAGTTTCCAGGAGATCCAGTTGTTGAAAAGAGCCTACCACTTCTCCCACAGTAGGGTGATGGCTACAATTCCTCGGTCCCCTTCAACTTCTCCCTTGAGTGGAAGTGTCCTGGAACTCTCATCAGATACTGATTCTGGGGTGCCATGCTTCTTGTACAGACTGCAGAACTATGAGCCAAATAAACATCTTTATGTTATAAATTACCCAGCCTTTGGTATTGTGTATAGTATCACATACAGACTAGGAAACTTTATATGGGATTTGCAACCTTATAAAAGATACCTGGGAGAGCTAGACAGACCCTTCCACCTGTGTGAGATTGCAGAGAGAAGACTTCCTCCCCAGAAACAGCATGGAGACCATGGAGGCACCCCGATCCTGGGTTTCCCAGCCTCCAGAACTGTGGTAGATAAATTTCTATTATTAAAAATCTATGCTGTTTGTGCATTTGGTTATAGCAGCCCAAATAGACTAAGGACAAAGTGCACAAGATAGAAATGTTTTTAGCAACAGGTAATAGCACACCATTTACTAGCTTATACAAATGGGGTGTAGGTTATTTTTGTTTGCATAATAACTATATAGCAATTTAGCTGTTACAATTGATTTAAAGGCTTTAATTTTTCAGAGCCTCACTGATCCTGTCAATGTGACTATTTTCAGTAGGAAGAAAGAATGCAAAGGGATAGTAGTGTCTGTGTCAAGAAAACAAAAGTTTTCTAGAAACAATAAAGCAGACTTCTACTTACACTCCACTGGCCAATGGTATCCACAGATTTCCATAATGTAGGTAGGAGAACAGATTCAGAAATGATATTGCAGCAGCTAACCAGTAGTGTTTGCTATAACTTAAACATATAAGGGTCACACACACGACTTTTTTCTGGAAGGGGGAAAATCTCCAATATTTCTCTCCAATGATGCAATCAGGACATAACTGATAGCACCACTAGTTCCACGTTTTTCTCTGAAAGTTAATGCTGAAAAAGTTAACACAGGCAAAGAGCATCAGAAGGTTGGAATAAAATAAAAGAATAAAAAAGCAAAATTTGCATACTAAATTTTCTTAAGGAACTTCAGTAAAAAATACACATTGAATTGTTCCTTCCTTTAATAAGATTATTTACTAAGCACAGTTTAGAGCAGAATTAGACAACGACAGAAATTCATTGTGCAGTCCTTGATTTTTTGTGGGAGACTAATTTATAGAAAGCTATAAAGAGCTTCCTGTAGAATGTTGCCAGCCTTAAACCCAAGGTATCACATTTACTAGTTTGGCTACCTACTGAAAAAAAGTCAGCTTGCGGTGTTTTGATTATCTCTGTCCTCTGCCTTAGGAATATACGTCTCTGAAATTAATACTCACATGTTGCTATTAGTATTCACATTCAAAAATCGGAGAATTAAGATCCAAGGAGATAAATCAACAATATTAATGGAAGTAGAATTCTTCTAGTGAAGATAACTCAGAAAGAGCTGATTCTAAAAGCAATGGTGTTTTCACTCTGTCTTTGCTTAGAGGAGAAGCTCTCTGACACCTCGTAGCATACTTCAAACACGTTAACATAGTTTGTTGCATTTTTATAATAAATAATACACAATGCTTTTGCTAATTAACACATTTCTAAGGTTTAGAATATAAAAAATGTCTAGAAACACTTCATCTAAACTTCTACTCATCTCCAAATCCTATAAAGTATCATGTGGATAAGTGAGATAATCAGAACTGAAGGGTATAGCAACGTTGTGAACTGTTTACAGAAACTCAGAACCTTCAACTTCCAAATTCCTTCTATACATCACTTTAGGGCCTCACAATGCATTCCCTGCCTACTCCAATTGCCACCCATCACACTATCTTCATTTTCTGAGGAAACATTTCCATCCTAATCTCCTAGCATGCATTAGATATTGGGTTTCACATCCTTCATGTGGTCTTTACAGGCCATTTTTCCCTGTGTAGTCACTACTCACTAATTTTTCCATTTTTATACTCTTTACCTACCTACTATAACTTCCATTTGCTTGCCTGAGATATAATACATAAAAGTTTTTGGATATTAAGGTCTTTGGGACCTTCTTTCAGTTTTAAGAAGTGTATAAGTGCTGTGAATGTCTGCTGTTCTATAATAAATAATATCACTTAAAAAATAAATGGCAGTCATAATTTGAAAGAAAGCCTTTAAGTTGTCATTCCATATCTCTTAGCTGATATACTGTGTAATTAGGAGTTCCTAAGTGCAATTCTTCGAAGAAAAGCTGGAGAGGGAGTTCATATATTTATCAGCCAGTAATACATAGCACGACCCACACTCTGATGGTTAAAATTTAGTCTATTCTTCCCCCTAAAATGTGCAATATGTGCTAGGCTACAAGTCATTTTTAGAAAAACACTTGATCTCTAACTGTTTAATCCCTTCTGGAAGCTTGGTGAGCAGTCTATGGGAAATGTCTAAAAAGCCTTTGTATTTTCAGGGGAAATACACTAGTTTACCTATCTGCTATGATTGGAGTGATGCTGTTCCCTCCAAAATTTATGCTGAAAATTAATAATTAGTGCACCAATTTTGAAAGTGCCTTTGGGAGGTGATTAAGTTATGAAGGTTCTATCCTCAAGAATGGGATTAGTACCCTTATAAGAAGTTCAAGGTTGAAGGACATATACTCTTGTCCTTGCTCCTTCCACCAGGTACAGACCCAGAAACAAAGTGCCACACTGGAAACAGAGAGCAGCCTTCACCAGACACCATTGACCATAAGAAATAGATTTGTCTTCTCTGTAAATTACCCAGTTTAAAATATTTTGTTATCGTAGCACGGACTAAAACATCATGTTATCCTTAATTCCTGAACAAATTTAAGGGAAAAAGAAATCAAATAAACCACAATCTTGAGTAGTTTTTCAGTCAGATGAGGATATAGTACTCACAAAACCTAAGCCACATATATCACTTACCCCAGGATTCAGTTATTGATTTGTGATAAACAACTTCAGACTCATTCTAGAAGAATGAGCTTAATGAGAAACGTGATTCTTATAAACAGTCACTCTTTCAAGTCCACCACTGACAACTGTCTCAGAAGCGTGCTCTTAGATAAGGTCAGTTGTCACCATTTTCACACATGAGTGCTGTATGGGGGAGATGCTATAAGAACAGTATTACATAAATAATAAAAATAATTAAAGTAGGAGGCCTGTGGCTCCTTTTGGCTCCATAGTACACCATAAAAACTACACAAATTTTAGAGAAGTGAAGAGAAAGATGACTTATTTTGCATACAAAAGAGTTCTATTAGGAGAACATTATTACCAAAGAAGTTAATATCCTTAAAGCAGTTTTATTATTGTCATGTGGAATAAAATTTTCAGAAATTTAGAACAGAAATTATCCTAATTTGATCCTAATTATCTCTCCTTTAATTAGAGCTTTTCAATGTTCGATTAGTGATATTTACTGAGGTATCACAAGGGTAGCATAAAATCTCTCACTTTTATAACTGGAAAAGGCCTTCGAGAGTATGAAGTCCAATCAGTTCATTTTGAAGATGGAGTAACTGAGACAAAACAAGTTGTCCATTGGGTATTACCTCTTATTCCTCCTACAAACACACACGCAAAGAGTAACGTGAAAATGTGGTGGGATAATTTCTTTGTAAATTTCCATAATTCTAAATTTCATTATGCCGTATCCCATCAAATTCAGTTTACATGATATTATGATTTTTCTAATTTATAATTACAAGCTATTTAAAACTAGCATCCTGTATTTTGCATGGGGCAGATACATTAGGATAAATGTTTGATGAAAATGTTCTCTACATCCTTTTAATTAAAAGTTAATTAAATATTTTAAATTATTCCTCATTTAGCATAACTTATTTTATATGGAAATAGTGGAATCCCTAGCTGATTCCATTCTCATTCAGGTAAAATGAGCTTTGTGACCTGGCCAATGAGAAACAAGGTTCTCAAATTGCTCATTATCAAATACTCTTATAATGAACTCATCTATTTCCATACTAATGCATTTTAAAAATCAGCCATCATTTAAATTTTTAGGAAGGTTTTATAACTACCTTTTAAGAACAAGTCCATTTTTTCGGGAATCATGGAACATTTGCTAAATTATCTAGATTTTGCAGAAATAAAAATTTAGACTCTATTTACATAACTAAAACAGGTGTCATGTACCGAATGTTTACACGCCCCCCAAAGTCACATATTGAAATCCCAACTCCACCGATGGCATTAGGGGGTCAGGCCTTTGTGGGTACGGAAAGAATGCCCTCACCATGACACTGGATCAGCCAGGACCTTGATCTCAGACTTCCCAGCCTTCCAAACTAGATGAAATAAATGTTTTCTGTTGAAGCTACCCAGTCCATAGCAATTTTTATGGCAGCTCAAACTGAGGAAAAAAAAAAAAAAAAAAAAACAGACAAGACTGTTATGAAATACAGTAGTCTCCCCTTATCCACAAAGGCGGCAAGCAGTCTTTATAACCTTTTTGGCCCCAGGAACTGGTTTCGTGGAAGATAATTTTTCCGCGGAGCTGGACAGGGTATGTGAGTGGGCGAGATGCGAGAGAAGGAGAGCTCAGGCGGCGAAGCCGGTGATGAGGACGGGGCACCGTGGTAAACACAGCTGGGCTTTCTCTTGCTCGCTGCCCCTCACCTTCCGCAGTGCACCCCGGTTCCTAACAGGCCACTGACCAGAAACTTGGCCTTAGGGACCGGATGTATGAAAGACAATTTTTCCTTGGAGGAGGGGAGGGAAGGGCAGGAGGCGGAGCTCACACAGTGACAGGTCGCCTCACAGGCTGTGTCTGACTGGTCAGGTCTGCAGGGCCCAGGCAGGACTGCGGACCGCAGCACTGGGGTACAGTCCAGGACCCGCAGGGGATGCCTGAAATTGCAGATAGTTCCAAACCCTGTACATACTATTTTTTCTATACTTACATATGCTTTTAGTTTTATAAGTTAGACACAGGATCAATAAAAACTAACAATGAAATCGAACGATTATAAAATTATACTGTAATAAGTGTTAGACCAACGTGGTCACTCTCTCTCTTGCAAAATACTGCGCTGTACTACACGGCCGCAGCGTCCCCATCAGCATATGGCCTCTCCAGTAAGTTTTGCGGTTTCCAGTCCAAAGCTCCTTCTAAGTCTATCTCACCTTCCCTGACCTGCCGTGAGTGGCCAGGTCTCGCACTTTTCAGGGAGATCTGTGGATGAAGGTTTGGGAAAGCCTCAGTGGTCTCTGGGGGCAACATCTGTTCATTTCTTCTACTCACAAAATTAAAGTCTTTTCCTTCTTAACTAAGCACTATCAAGGGCACTGTGGTTGTAACCTTTACAGTTTCGGGTGCAACACAAAAACTAGCTTGAATTTCTTTTTCCATCACAATTTCACGGATAGAAGATTCTTACTGTAGATCTTAGCAAAATCAGCATATGGTTTTTATTCTTATGTAAAGAAAGGAAACACTTTTTTTTTTGGCATTCCTAATTGCCAGCATCACTGCGGTTGAGCTTTGTAACCATTTTTAAGTAAAATAAAAGTTACTGGAACACAGCACTGCTATACTGGACAGTCGATCTGATACCCAGAGAGCTAAGTGATTAAAGGGCAGGTAGGATAGACAGAGTGAATCCTCTCAACAAAGGGAAGATTTAAGTCCCAGGCAGAACTGAGTGAGGTGGTACTACAAGATTTCACTACACTACACAGAAAAGTATGCAGTGTAAAACTCATACATGGTTTATTTCTGGAATTTTCCATATAATATCTTCATACCATGATTGACAGCAGGTAACTGAAACCACAAAGAGTAAAAGGGTGATCAGGGGGGCGGAGGAGTTACTGTAAACTGTAGTAAACAATCAGTATACTGATCTCCCTTACGTGAGAGGAAAAGAGGGGAATGGTGCATATTCCATATAATTGAATATCTGTTCAAAACAAAAATCAGATGATTTTATACTCTCAACCAGTTGCTGAATAATTGATGGATGTGGGTAACCATCAGCTGCCTTCTACGTAATATTAAATATTTGCTTAGAATAAATTTTTCATTAATATTTCCTTTCAAACGAATTATTCTCTGCTTTAAATTTTTTTAAGACATATGTAAGTTAGTTAAAAAAACTCCTTGTTGAATATAATACAAATGTGAACGTTGGAATTGTGAACATAGCAAAATTAAATGTTTTAATTCTGTACCCAGACACTAATTTTAGATTAGTCCAGCCAATATGAAAATATAAAGTGGTATATACTCATGGTTTTTTTCTTCCATAAATTTTATTGCTACAAATTTGTGCATTTAAAGATTCTTCTCAGTGTTAAAGAGTATTAATGTTTCCAATTTAGATAAAACATTTGTTCTCTAAACTTTCTGTTGGCTACAAGATATGATTTTTTATGTTCTGTATATAAATCATTTTTACCGATAGAATGATTCCAGTTGTGAAGTGTGATCTTGTTGCAAATTACTGGCGAAGGTAGAAATGAATGCAATTATTTTGCAAAGCAGTTTTGAAAAATATCAATAACCTTCAAATGTTTTAAGAATATAAATACACTTAGAGGAATATGTGCTAAAGTGATTAACTGTAAAGAAGATAAATGTATTTTTTTTGTGTGTGTGTATACAAAGAAGTTCTATATCACTGGGATATTTATTTTAAAAATCCAAGTATCCAATTATAAGGGTTTGATAAATAAAGCATGTCACAAAAATCATGCTTGCAAAATTTTAATACTGTGTAGGGAATTGTTTATATCTATGTTAAAAGAGAACAAGATAAAACTCTACATGAAAATAATATCAGCTATATAACCATCAAATTCATAGAAATTAAACTAGAACCCAATAACTAAGAAAATGCCATGAAGGTTATGCTGACCAGTTTGATTAAAGTATTTCAATTTGTATGTAAACTCAGTACATTGTACCCCATGATTGCATTAATGTACACAGCTATGATTTAATAATAAAAAAAAGAAACAAAAAAAAAAAAAGAAAGCTGAAATCTGAAAAAAAAAAAAAAAACAGGACATGAAGAAATAACATCTACACATAATCCAAACTTCATTTTAGATGTTGGTTTACATGTTTCCTGCACATTATTTTTATACTAATTGTTAATGAGTATCAAAATGAACAGCTAAATAGTAAAAAGAAAGTAGGAGAAAAATAAAATAAAATAAAATAAAATTCCCCAAATAGTGACCGATGTTGATTTTAAGAGGGGGGATTAAGAGGAATCTTTTCTCTCTTTATTCACTTCTGTATTGCCGAATGTCTATGCTATTCATTATTTGTTTAAGAATAGATTTAAAATATCGTCATTAATTAATTATGCTCTATAAAAATGTAGCATGTTCAGACATTATTTTGCGAGAAGAAGGAAATGAAGGAGACCATTAAGAATTCAATATCTCTCCAATATTTATTAGTTATAAGAACATGGACAATGTCTTTTCATCTCCACATACTACCTCAGGTATTTGGATAACTGCTACAGTACATACCTTTTAAAGTGGAGGTAAGGAAAAGAACTAATCTGGGTAAGAAATGTTAAGAATATAGCATTGTAGGCTCTAATGGAATTGAAGATATTATTGCCACTGTCAGATGGAGAACTGAAATTTATAAACAAAATGTATAGAATAGTTTGAGACATAATTTGGATTATACTGATTCCTAATATAAAGTCTAGTTGGGCCATATCATCCTGTAGATAGCTTGTAGAAGTAGAAAGGAACATCCATATACAATTTTCTTCACTTACTATGGCTAATAAGGCTGGCTATTTCTGGAAGAAGTATTTTTAAAGTAAAATTATGAATTATTAGTAACAATCTCACCATATGGACATGGCATCTGTAGTAATTTTGATTACTTTCCATTTGTATATGTGATTTTACATAGTTTAGATTCTCACGTATAGCTATTTCATGTTTGTGTGTGTGTGTGCACACATACACCTAAATACTTAGGAAGTTTACAGGATTGTTTTACTTATTATTCTTGGATCATAAAGTAGTCTCATATTAACATTGATCCAAGAAAGATCTCTTTTGTTATTCATCTGTTTGCTTTTATGTACAAATAGCAGCCATCAGCCATGAAACCAGCACCACTAGGATATTTATAAAAACTTACCTGAAGGGTGGTGCCTGTGGCTCAAGGAGTAGGGCACCGTCCCCATATACCAGAGGTGGTGGGTTCAAATCTGGACCCAGCCAAAAACTGTAACCAAAAAAAAAAAAAAAAAACCAACCTTGAACTTGCAAGGTCTACCCTCCTTTTTGTCTCCCTGCCTACCATCATTTGTGATTTTCAGCCCTACACTTTCATTTTTGTATAATTTTGTCACATCTATATGTAGTCTGAAGCAGTGACATTGTTGGACTTCTTAAACTTTATAAAAACTATTCATTCAATCTGTGTATAATTTCTAATTCTTGGAAGACTACATGGCTAATGTTATTATAGTATATCTTATGTTATTTTATATAATTGCATGCATGGAGTTGATGCAGCTTATTCATTTTGCTATATAATAACTCACTGTACAAATTTTTCATTATATTAATCTAATTTATTTACCTACCAATTTTTACTTTTAGACATCAAAACCTATACTGCACTAAGGATTTATGTACAAAGAACACATGCAATTGTATACCTTGTCCTATCATCTAGTAGTAAATTATTGGAACAATGTTTCCTTCTTTCTAGATATCCAAGTACACAAATAATTTACTTAATATAATCTTATCTTGAACATTTGTAACATGTATAGGTATTAATCATTGTACATTATAAAGTGGAGTCTTGCTTTAATCTGAAAATTGCTACCTTTAATTTATGTTCTTAAACTATTTTAATTCAAAGTACTTATTCATATGGTTGGGCTTAAATTTATCACCTTGATGGGGCTTCTTGTTCGTTGGGTGTGTTTGTTTGTTTGTTTACATTTCTCCAATCAGTGTCCATATTGCTTCCTCTAATTCTAAACCAGCACATGGAGTGGATTCTGGCTACCATTCCTATCCACCTGTTTATTTTTAACTTCTAATCTCTGATGGTGAGAAAACCAACTTTCATAAAATAGAATTTATTTACTTATGCTCAGTCCCACTGTAAAATGGTTTCAGAATTTAGAAATCATATAACTATTAGAAGTAAATTTACTAACACAATTATGGCACTAATGAGCAGACTTTTTGTCTTTAACTTTACAGTATCCAGTCAAAGCTTTGCTTTCAAAGTTACTGAAGTAGAGTACTTCAACACCCTATTCAGGAAGATTATGCAACATGTTTATAAGGCAGTTAATTTGGAAAGGTCTGCATTTCAACCTGTGATTACCTGGCATCTTGTATTTTTTCTCATTTGTTTGTTTTTTGTTGTTGTTGTTTTAATTTTCACACAGTTAAGTTTTCTCTTTGTGTTGTTCAAGTGTATGGATTCATACATTGTATCTTTCAGGTCTGCCTTTTTTCACTAAGCAAGATGTATTCAAGATTAACCATATAACTGATTTATTTCATATTTCAGATTTTTATTGTTTTTCCAGTTTGCCTTTTTTTTTTCAAATGGCTAGTAATATTCTACTGTATTGATGAACTACAGTTTGCCCTTCAATCTAGTAAGGGATGTCTTGGATATTTCTCAATTTGGGTGATTATGAATGGGGCTGTCATAAATATCCCTAAAAAGTTTTAATGTAAACTCAAGTTTACATTAAATATCCCTAAAATGTCTTGGATATTTCTCAATTTGGGTTATTATGAATGGGACTGTCATAAATATCCCTAAAAAATTTTAATGTAAACTCAAGTTTCCCATTTATTTCGGGAGTTTAGACGTACTCCTACAACCAGTTGTGTTACATAGTAGGAGTATGTCTAAACTCCTAAGAAACTGCTATCATGGTTTTCATCGTGATTATGCCTACTGGGAATAGTGGCTTTACATCTGCTGGGCATGGTGCCCCACTCTTGTAAACCCAGCACTCTTGGAGGCCAAGGCAAGAGGATCATTTGAGGTCAGGTGATGGAGACCACTCTGAACAAGAGTAAGACCCCTTCTCTACTAAAAATAGAATAATTTGCAAGGAGTGGTTCCATATGCCTGTAGTCCCAGCTCCTCAGCGGGCTAAGGCAAGAGTATTGCTTGAGTCCAGAAGTCTGAGTTTGTGAGTTTGCGGTGAGCTACGGTTACCCCATTGCTCTTCAGCTGGAGGAACAAACAGAGACTCTATCTACAAGAAACAAAAACAAAACAAACAAAACAAGGTGATAGTACAATTTACCAACCCCACCAGCAATAAATGAATTTCTTTTCTTCCTCATCCTTGCCAGAATTTGGCATTTTACTTTTTTTTTAATTTCAGGCATTATAATAGACGTGTTGTGATAATGCTAAAGATTGTTTTGTGTGGATATATGTCATCTTGTTTGATATACTGTCTAATTGCCTAGGCTAGAGTGCTGTGACATCAGCCTAGCTTACAGCTAGGATCCAAGCAAACCTCCTGCCTCAGTTTCCCAAGTAACTGGAATTACAGAGGCCCACTACAGTGTCTGGCTAAGTTTTCTATTTTCAGTACAGACAATGTCTCACTATTCTGTTCAGCCAGATCTTACATTCCTGAGCTCAGGTGAACCTCCTGCCTCTGCCTTCCAGAGTGCTAGGATTACAAGTGTAGGACCATACCTGTCCTGTTTTATTTTTTTCTTAATAGTTGAGGTTTAATTGGGAATATGTTCTTCCAGTTTTTTTATCTTTTTATTTTTTCTTTTTATTTAACAGTGTATTTTACTGAGCAAAAGTATTTAGTTTTGGTAAAGTCCAATTTATATTACTTTTTTTCTTTATAAATTGTGATTTCAATGTTTTCTCCCAAAACTTTTTCCAAGGTCATACAAATTCCATTATATATTTCAAAAGACGTTTTGTTTCATATTTAGGTTTATGATCCATTTTCTGTTAAAATTTGTATATGTGAATTCTGTGTCAAATTTCTTAGTATACATGGGGACATTGAATTATTTATTGAGATTATCTTTTCTCCAATCAATTCCTTATGAATCCATATTGATAATCAATTAACTATATTTATGTGGGGTTATTTATTTATTTATAATGCTATACTTGCCATTTATCTACGTGGATATACCCTGGGTGCATGAAAGTTCTAAGCTGTCAGGAGTCCCTGCAAGCCTACACCAGTTACCAAAGGGTCTCTCTCCACATTTTTCTAGCCTCTCTCTGCTGCAGCCTCTCTGTTACTTGTGATAAGATCAGCTGGGTTCTGTTTTCTGGTCCAATCCTAGGTAGGCCTTTAACCCAGTCCCAGGGTTTGGGACAGTCTCTGAATCCTGCCATTTGCCTTATTTGGAAACCAAACCCTTCATAGTTATCTGTAGTAGTTTTGGGGTGGGAAAGTGTTTTACACACCTTACCAAATTATAGCAGACTTCTATTCTGCACTGGAACAAATCCTGAGTCCAAGAGGCTTTTGTTTCCCTTTCTGAGGGATAGAGGATTTTAGCTTGGGTTTCCATCAAAGTAGTGAGGTGAGAGGTAGGGAGAATTCATGACCTGGGAGCAGAGGAGATTCCTGCCCTTCCTTCTGAGACAGAAAGAGTTTGCCTTACCCCTCCCTGAAGCAAGCTACAAAATGCTCATACAGTACTTAGCGATAGTCACTGTGAAATTTGTAGAAATCCAGTGTCTCAAGGTGTCTCATATCATGCAAGTTTGAGTTTTATTTCCAAGAGAAGGTATGTCTCATCTTCTCCCCCACCCTTCTATGACTAAATTACAGCTCTTATCTCATGCAATAACTTAATAGGTGGCCAATCAACTACATAGAATTGTAGCATTTCAGTTAAAACTGTATCTTATTTATATCTCATTTCCTTTGAAGTTTTTAATAATGATCCAGTGATAGGTTAACTAATATCTATATTTTCCCTGTCATTGAGACACTTGATAAAAAGGATAAATTAAAATCTTCTTATACAGAAGATAGGATGAGCAGAAAATGGAATCATTTTGAAGATTATAAACTTTCAATTTATACCATAAATAATGACTTTATTTTGATGTTACATTACATTTCTTCTTTGATCCTAATTGCACATGAGTTCAGCAATGAATTTTCCTACTGACATAAGCAAATTTTCATCCAAAGCTTTAAATTCTTGACTAATTTATAAATTATTCACACTCATACATAAAATGATTTTAAAAACACATTTTCTCTGCCTGTTTAGATAACTTTCACATGGGTTTTCACCAATTCATGGATAGTTTTAGAGCACTTACTATTTTATTAGCAGTATTTTTACCTCAGGGAAGACATAAATAAGACCAAAATATTAGCCTGCACGATTATTACACAAACCCTAAAAAAAAAGTAGGTATAGATGTTGTGATACAGAAATTGAGTACGTTTTCTGGGTTTAAGGTTGGAATTTAGAGGTTCACATTTTCAGAAAATCATTTTTGACCTGGTGTGGGGGCTCATGCCTGTAGTCCTAGCTCTCTGGGAGGCTGAGGCTGGTGGATTGCTTGAGATCAGGAGCTCAAGACCAGCCTGAGTAAGAGCAAGACCCTGTCTCTAAAAAAAAAAAAAAAAGTACTGAGGCAAGAGAATCGCCTAAGCCCAGGAGTTGGAGGTTGCTGTGAGCTGTGATGCTATAGCACTCTACCAAGGGTAATAAAGTGAGACTCTATCTCTACAAAAGAAAGAAATAGTCAGGCATTGTGTCAGGTGCCTATAGTCCCAGCTACTCTGGAGGCTGAGGCAAGAGGATCACTTGAGCCTAAGAGTTTGAGGTTGCTGTGAGCTGTGACGCCACAACACTCTATCTATGGTGATAGAGTGAGACTCTGCCTCCAAAAAAAAGGATAAAATCATTTTTATTCTTTCTCCATTTTACACACTGCTGCTGAGTCATCTTCTCTTCCTTTTAAAGAGATGACAACACGATTTATCACACCCAATTCTACCCTAGAGGTATACTCCATCTTTTCCCCACATCTATTTTTTTCACTTTCTTTCCACCCATCCTCCTTTCACACACTCATGCAACTTATAATCCAATGGGCGGCAACTGCCAGGAAGTGCTAGATAAGCATCACACACATCGCCCTTAACCACCTCTCTGCAGAGAAAAAGTAACCTGAGTAGGAAGGTGTAAAGGAAGCTTCTTTCCTACGGTGGCTTGAAAGAGGATGGAGTGCTTGAGCAGGCGGCATCTTAGCATCCTAGGATAGAATCCTATTTTATTATTTAAAGTTTAAGTGGTGAATTCTGCTTCCACTGAGGATATAGAAAGCTATAAATTTTGTTTTACACCACAGCAAGTAAAACTTGGAGAACACACAAATATACAAATTTCATGAGTCCATTAGGGAGACAAGATTTCGCATGGACCAAGTAAAATGAATTCTAAAGAGTGACAAGGTTCTCCAGGAGGATGTGGAGAACTGCAAACTGTTGGCAGAATAGGGCAGAGGGGCTTCTGTTATAGGCAAATCAGCCAAAATACCAGCAAATTATTAAAAGCTGAAATTGGACTGGTATATCAAGTTTGAAGAAAGGCTGAACCACAGACACAGGGGAGATAACTATTGCTTGCAAACTCTCATCCAGGGGCCTCTGCTGGGTGCTCATGAGAGAGATTGAGAAAAAAACAGGCAACTACGCTGTACTGTTTGAAATTGTCCTGCACCCCATGGATGTTCTGTCGTGCTCCATTTTCTTTTCTCTTTGTGTTTCAGTGTGGATAATTCTTTTTGTCCTCTGCTGTGTGTGCTGTCCTGTCCACTTATCATCCTTTATCTCTAAAATTTTTATGTGACTCTCAGTAATGGTTTCTATCCCACTACTCAAATTCTTCATCTGTTCATAAATATTGTTCAATTTTTTCTGTTAATACTTTAGTTTAACATTAATAAAAGTTTCTTCTTGATAACTGCAAAATACATGTTATCACTGAGTTTGATTTGATGAATTTCTGTTCTCCTGACAAGCTTATTTTTTATTTCTTGGCTTTTGACTCCCTCATAATTTTTTATGGAAGTTAATTATTACATATAGAAGTATAGGAAAAGTTTACTTATTTCTAGAACTGGACATACAACTTCTTCTTTCAGATCTTTCATGGAGGTGGGCAAGTTGATGCCATCTACTCAATTAGATTTTGTTGTTGCTAGGGACCCCTTTTATGTATCAAACCCTTTATGTTCCACCAGCCCTGGATTCATGTTACATGTTACCACCTGAGATACAGGTTAATTAGGACCAGATGCTGAAGTGGAGATTCTCATTAGCTAGAGGTCCCCCAACAGGGAGACTGCACAACTTCCCAGACATCTCTCATTGGGACAGCTCCATTTGCTATGGTCGAGCCCCTGGGAATGGTGGAATTGCAACACCTGGAGAATGGGTGCATCAGCCAAATGGTAACAAGCTAGGCAAGCCACTCAAAGCATCTGACATACCAAAATTCTAACCAAATTCTATATTCAATCATTTCAATCAAATTACAGGTGTAGGTTCATAGCTAGAACATTAATTTAGACAAGGAACTAGAAATAACAGAAGCATAGATTATCACTACAATTTTAAGTAGTATTGCTTCCCATAGTAGTTCAAAAACAGATGTTCAGAATTTCCTGGTTAGATGTCTGCCATAAATTCCCTGTATAGGCATGCAGACTGCACACCTGTAACTGGCAAACTAAAACTGAGTAGGTGCATTGTATAATCACAAGCATCGAGGCAAGATACCTGAGTCCTGGTCTAGAAATGATTAATAACAAACATTCTATGTCTTTAGGCAAGTCACTTCTCTTAGCCATGGTTTATCAGTAAAAGCCAGATAAAAAAGACAACACGTAATTTCAGGATTTAATTTGGCTAAGGGAACTTCTATTCAGGCTAAGAATAGGTAATATGTGTCTTTCCTTTATTGCTAACAGCAAAATGATATTCTGTGCAGATTCTTCCTTATGCAAATTCAGAATGATTTGAAATACATGATGAGAAATCCCCAAATATACTGAAGTAGGTTAATTTACACCTGCAGGTTTAAGCTTCCATTACATCTATAAACATATATAATATATGTGTGCGTGCGTGCATTCTTGTAAAACATGAATAAAATGGTTGTAAATAAAAGAAAATGAATAAAAACTCCAAGTCAGGGAAATGTGGATGAGGGAAAGGGATGATTAGAAAGATCAGGTCAGTTTCAAGTATAATCATTATTAAATGTCTTTTTCAATGAGGATTCTAAGGCAAAAAGGGTTGGAGAGAAATGAATAGGATCCTTGATGAGAAAGGAAATGCTGTTCTGAACTCTGCTAACATGTCTGTGATCTATCTTTTTCCAGAAAATGTGGTATGATTTTATCCTTAATCACCCTAAGCAATGAGGAGAGTCCTTCTGAATAACTGCACTATCACCGGACTTAATTTTAACTTCTACATTTCCCCTAACTCATCAGCAAGATCTATATAAATTTCGTATTCTAGTTACTTATTGGTGATGTACATGAGGAAGATCCAGATAAAATCTTCTGTGAAAAATGGAGAGAAAGGCATAATTCAACATTATGTTTATTGTAGGAAAATATCGCAGATTTTAAAAATTCAAAAAGCTCAAGAAGATCAATATTAGTCTATAAGACAAGATGAGAACAAAAATCACGTGAGCAGACACACTGCTTTCATCTTTGCTTAGAAACATCCTTGTCATATGGGTAGGATACAAATTCTTATGGTCATAGAACAAAAGAACCAACGGGCAGATACAATGAGACACTACCATGGACAAGCAGTTTTTGACCCATCATCTCACTTTTGTCTGAATCTTTCATGGTGTCACACAAGACATTAATAAAATATCCAAAAATATCTCATCAGACAGATATGTGGATGTGTTTTATGCTATCCCAGTACTCCAAAGTCTCACAGAATTAAAACAAAGAGGCATCCGTGAACAAGGAGGTTGCTGATTTTCTCAATTACAAATCTATATAGAATAATATAACAAATTCAGCTTGTGATTTATTTTCAAAGCTAATATTATAAATGACATTCTGGAAGAAAAAGTTCAATAAATCACAAATATAATGAGATCTCCTTTGGTTTATTTCATAGATAAAGTCAATGGGTATGATACTCAACTCTGAAGTAGTTTACTTAAGAAATGTTTCTTGGCTCGGCACCTGTAGCTCAAGTAGCCAAGGCACCAGCCACATACACCTGAGCTGGCAGGTTCAAATCCAGCCCGGGCCTGCCAAACAACAATGATGGCTGCAACAACAACAACAAAAAAAAAAATAGCTGGGTGTTGTGGCAGGTGTCTGTAGTCCCAGCTACTTGGGAGGCAGAAGCAGGAGACTCTCTTGAGCCCAGGAGTTAGAGGTTGCTGTGAGCTGTGATGCCACAGGACTCTACCCAGGGTGACAGCTTGAGGCTCTGAAAAAAAAAGTTTCTTTAATTTTGTTTTGTTTTGATTTTTACTTTTCTGTTTTTATTTTAGTCAAGAGTAACTAGAAGTTATACCTAAACATCAACTTACATTAGAGTAACAAAAACTTTTTTAACAAATTATAAATATTGTTATAATGGGATAGATATTTTTAACTTTGCATTTGATGATATAAACAATTTCTTGATCTTCCTAAAGCAGTGACAAAGAGATATTTCAAGTGACAAGTTTGATAAGTGAATTGGTCTAAGAATAGATTTGGGAAGTAGATAACAAATGAAAACTCGTCGATGCTTTAATCATAACCATAACCATAATTATGGTCATGCTGCTCTTTCTACGTTGATAATTCTTCAGGAAAAACAGCATTTTTGTTATGTGTAAATTGTATTAATAACTTCATTGCCCTAAAATATATGACAACTTACAAATGAGCAATGGAATCATTAATAACACACAATCTTAACATGACAAGAAAATAAGTTCTTTTTCACCCCCCATGGTGTATTCATTCCTAACCATCAAAATAATTTCTTTTCACCCCCCATGGTGTATTCATTACTAATTATCAAGTCTATCTTTCAAATGCCTTCATTAAAATTATTCTATTCCTTGTTAACTTGTTCATTGATATCTATTGTATCTATGTGACACACAAAATAAAATTCAATTGTGGCTTGAGTTATTATAAAAGAAGGTACCATATGGGAAACTCAATAATTTGTGTTTTAAGTCATTAAGTAAAAAAAATGCCTATTTATTTCATATAATTGCATTTTTAATTTTTAGAAAGTATTGGAGATTGTCTGGGTAAACTTCTCATTTTCCGCAGAAATCTGCAAATTTTACTAGGCTTTAGATTTTTTTGCCCAGGGTGAAAGAATTTAGAAAGCAATAGAACAAGGCAAATAGTTGACTGCCTGGACGTTTGGTCCCATTGACAGTTGCGATTCAAGTGTAGTCCTCTGGCCAGAAACACTGGCATCACCTGGAATGTGATTGGGAACGCAGAATCTCAGGTACCACTATAGATTCCATGAATCAGAATTAGTGCAATTCTTGGTGATTCTTAAATACATTAAGATGCAGCAGAGTATTACTTACTAAGAGATATCTGGAGTACAATGAGATTTCCTGCAATGACCTCTGTTTATTCCCATATCCATTTTTATTTCTTAAACCGTAAAACCATTATACCTGTTTATGGGTGCAGTATGCTCAGAGTAAGAAGTCTTTCCTAGTATGCAGATAAAGGGAGAAATACTGTGATGTATTTATATATAATTCAAAAAATCCTATTAAATTGGTCATTCTTTCTTTGTTCCTCAAGACCCATTATCCACCCTATACCCTGTCTGTTGTCAGAGGGAGGCTGTACTCTGAGAACAGTCACTTAGGCTCCTGGCCCTACCATTGGGTTCTGATTGAATTTAACCAATAGAAAAGAAGCAGGTAGAGATCAGAAAGTGAAAGCTGAGACAATTCTTTCCTGAATCAATTCCTCTCTGCCAGGAGCATGGAAACTACTACTTACCTCTACAGTGTAATTGATGTTGAGCAGCTCCTCTTTTAAGACCCCACTTCCTGCAGGCTTTTGCAAAGCTAGTTCATTTCCCATCCCTGCACAGGAAGGAGTGGCATCATTATCTGGCATTATTAGTCCACGCTTACATCAACATCTTCACTGATGCCCTTAACTCTACCCACAGCCCTGGAAAAAAATCCCTTTATTGTTTTCACAGTTGTAAAGTCATTGCTTTCCTGTAATAACCATGACTGATACATCTATGTTTCTGGGCTTGCTTGTATGCTTTATAACTAACCCATGTGTGTGTGCGTGTGTGTACATATGTGCAACATGCAAACAACACACACATAGATGGAGTAGAGAGCCCGGTCAAATACATTTAGTGATGCCTATTAACATCGTCCAAAGTCAACAAGTCAACTTACTAAAGGCTTTTCTCTTATAAAGAAGATACTGTTCTATAAGACAGCAGAGGTTCAACACAGATAGGTCTAGACAGTTAAAATCTTAGTCATATACTTTCTAGTATTTCTTTTATCCTTGTGATTGGCACCATCAAGTGGTTGTTTGCTTTCATAAAACATCCAGTAAAAAGAGAAATAATAAAAAAAATGCATAAATAACACAACCAACTTATTTTACTTAATGTATTTGGCAACTTGGGGCTATCCATCTATGCACTAACTGGAAAATACTCATCTTCATTTGGTTTAAGAACCTGAGTAGTCAGACTGCTCACTCCCCTCTCTACCAACTGGGAAACTAGTGTGTCTTTTCTGGCTAAAATGAGGAGTCAAAGAAAAAGACCTACTAAAATTGACAGCTGAGGCCTTCCCTAATAATTTCCAGGCCACTTTACCCTATAATGAAGGGTAAGAATCCATTCTACACACATACGGTGGGTGTGTCTAGGCAATAAAATGAAAGTCCAGCATCAGCTCTACAATACAAAAGACAGAGGACAGAACAAACAAAAACTAGTGACCATGGCAGGAAAGATTTAAAATAAAGGCAAGGCTGGGAACAGAAGGAAACTTTAGAAATGAAAATTAGTGTCATTGAGTAGCTTCGCTAAGATACTGCACCCATCAAGTGAAAATGAATATTTAAAAATATCATTCAGAGATTAATATATATCTGAAAAATTAAAATTTAATTGCAATCATGACTACCATAATAGAAGCAAAATGAAATAAATGTTTCAGGAAAAATATATGCAGACAAAAAGATGAAACAGATGAGAAAAGAAAAGAAAGAAAAGAATGTTGACAATTATGTAGGAAACTTAAAACCATGTGAAAAAACTGGCAGGAATAAAGAACAGAGGACATAATGGTAAAGAATTTTAACTATTCAGCCTTAATAAAAAGATGGAGACTTGGCATCTTTTCTATTTATCTGGATGGATTGGGAGAATATTCTCCTAAGTATAGTATCTCAAGAATGGAAAAACAATGTAGTCCATATTAATCTGAACATAGTTCCATATCAATCTGAAGATAGTAGATTAATAACTATAGGCCCACAGGGGAGGAAAACACAATTAAATTTAAGAAGAGGGGAAGGGTAGAGGGAATTTTGAAAGTCCCCACCTATCCAGTACCATATAGGGGTATAAGGCATATTTCCGGGTAAATGACTCAGCTACAATCCAGATTTTGCACTTTACCTTACAAAGGCAAGTAATGTAACCTAATTGTATGTACCCTCATATTAACCCTAAATTAAAAAAGAAAAGAATTTTCAATAAAACAATTCAAGTATGCCATACAAAACTAAAGTACATGAGTTTCCACACAGAAAGGATCCGATCTAGTACAGTGGGTAAAAATTTCTATAACAAGAATCGTTCTTGTAAAATTTCAGAAGACTTCTGTCAAAAGGGACATGCTAAATATTTCCAGAGATGAGAGATTAAAAAAAAAAATATTATCCAGAGAAATAAAAGGTATCCATTTATCACAACTTTTTTAAACAGCCATCACAGAAGCCTCAAGATTGTGAAGTAAAGCCTGAAGGCTTAAGGGAAGTGACTTCTGATGCAGATTTCCATAACTAGGAAATGACCAAAACCACCAAGACATTCTCAGACATGAAAGACCACAAATTTCACAAGCGTACACTCATTCTCAGAAACTAATAAAAAGATATTAATTGTCAACATGAAGGGATATTTCAAGGGAGTTGTGAGAATCAGAAGACAGGGATCCAACACGGAAAAATGCCTTAAGAGATTGTAGAGGATGATGGTGAAGACAGATAACAGAACTACTGTGTAGCAATCCTAGAGAATAATAATTTAAGAAGGAAACCGTAGGTAAAGCGCAGTGGCTTACACTTGTAATTCTAGCACTCTGGGAGGCCAAAATGGGTGGATTGCTTGAGCTCACAAGTTTGAGACCATCCTGAACAAAAGTGAGACCCCATCTCTAAAAAATAACTGGACATTGTGGTGGGCATGTGTAGTCCCAGCTCCTCAGAGGTAGAGGAAAGCAGATTGCTTGAGCCCAGGTTGCTGTGAGCTATGACACTACAGCACACTACAGAGGTGGTATAGAACTTGGTGTAGAGGATGACAAAATAAAACTGTCTCAAAAAAAAAAACCCACAAAAAACAAAAAAGAAAGAAACTGTCGAAGATCACACAATGTGTATAACGCTGATTCAATCTGTACAAAAACAAAGTATGTAAATTAAACATGTGTACCCCCTAATATTCTGCAATTTAAGAAATTAATCTTTAAAAAAGAAGGAAACTGTAGGACAGAGATGTTGTCAAGCACAAAAGAGAGAAGAAAAGAGGGAGAGGAAGGAAGGAAAGAAGGATGGAAGGGTGGGAGGGAGAGAAGGAAGGAATTTCTGGATCATATTGTTGCAGGAAGATGAGGCCCAACAGAGAGAAAGAGCACCCAAACACCACGTTTATAAGAGGAAGGGCTTTATTCACCAGCCAGGAGCTTACATATAAGAATTCCAAATGGCTGTGCTCCCCAACTGGCTTGGTCTTTCACTATTTATTGACAGTCAAAAAGTTCCACCCCACAGGTACCCTTCTTATTGGCCAGTGTGAATCAAGCAGGAGATGCTATACCAGCCCTTACAGAACTACAGGATTTCACAGAACTTGGAAATTTCCAAGTTCCAGGAAGTTAAGTTTGCAAATTTCCAGGAGCTGAGTCACCATGGAGAGGACCCTGCAGGTATATCCATGTGGTCTCCTTGAGAAGACCTGATCTCCTAGACCTCAACCTTCTGGGGTATCCTCTCTCAAGATCATGCATGTGAAGGTACTAAAAGGAAATTTATATTTTGGGGAAAGAAAAGGAAATCAAACCAAAAACTAATCAGTAACCCCCCAAATGGAATACATATAGCACTACATAAGTCATTTGTACTATTTCAGTAAAATGTAGTAATTGAAAATAAATCTAATAATAATTATAATAAAATGTTGATCATAAAAAACTAAATTCTGACCTTTATTGGTGAAATTTTTCATTTCTGGTAATTAACATTAAGAAATAAAGCAACCTGAATATAAGCAAATTATTAAGAAATAATGGTGAATATCATAAAACAACTAAAAACATTAAACGTGTTTGCTTTGGGGAGGCAATGATCTCTTATATTTCACATATTTTCCTTCTACTCCCATCCAAATACATTCAATTCACTGTAATCAGTACTGAGCTGGTATAGAACAAAGCATTCATAAATTACACTTTTTACAATCCCTTGACCAGGTGCAGTGGCTCACACCTGTAATCCTAGCACTCTGGGAGGCTTAGGTAGGAGGATTGCTTAAGCTTAAGAGTTTGAGACCCCCCTGCACAAGAGTAAGATCCTGTCTTTACTAAATATAGAAAAACTAGCCAGGCATTGTGGTGGACACCTAGAGTCCCAGCTACCTGGGAGGCTGAGGCAGGAAGATTCCTGAAATCCAAGAATTTCAGGCTGCTGTGAGGTACAACATCATGGCACTCTACCCACAGCTACAGTCTGAGACTCTTTGGCAAACAAACAAACAAACAAAAACACTTTTACCATCCCAGTTCACAAGAGCCCAACACAATTCACATAAAGTGGAAGCTATTTACCCATTTTTGTATTCTATTACATTTTTTAATTAACAGTTGACACACTGAGCAGGCACTTTGATAGGCACTGTGTACACATTCTGTAATGCTAAATATAAACGCTGGAACAGACTCCACATTTTCTCTCATCTTTACTTCAACTCCAACTTTGCTGTGATCCCTTGTGACTCAACACTCCTCCTAAGAAGTCATTCAGCTTCTTCAATATTATACTCAATTTTAAAAATAGGATTTTTTTATTAAATCATAGCTGTGTACATTAATGCAATCATGGGGTACAGTGTGCTGGTTTTATATACAGTTTGAAATATTTTCATCAAACTGGTTAACGTAGCCTTCACAACATTTTCTTAGTTCTTGTGTTAAGACATTTATAGTCTACATTTAGAAAGTTTCACATGTACCGTTGTAAGATGCAACATAGGTATGGTGCCACCAATCACCCTCCCTCCACCCATCCTCCCCCCCTTCCTTTTCCCCATATTCTTGAGCTAAAATTGGGTTATAGCTTTCCTATGAAAGCTATAAATTAGTTTCATAATAGTGCTGAGCACATTGGATACTTTTTCTTCCATTCTTGAAATACTTTGCTAAGAAGACTATGTTCCAGCTCCATCCATGTAAACACGAAGGAGGTAAAGTCTCCACCTTTCTTTAAGGCTGCATAATATTCCATGGTGTACATATTCCACAATTTATTGATCCATTCGTGGGTGGATGGGCACTTGGGCTTCTTCCATGACTTAGCAGTTATGAATTGGGCTGCAATAAACATTCAGGTACAAATACACCAAAAATCACACTACAATAAAAATAGGATTTTTCAAAGAGGAAAAAATAATAATCAGAAAATTTCTTTCCAGCCTTTATTGGGCACTCTAGCAATTTGTATATGTAATTATCATCTGTATAGGTTAAAAAAAATCCCTACATATCATTTTTTTTTTTTCAGGAGTGCTTCTCAAAGTTACCTGAGAAGAACTGGAATGTTCTTCCATTTGGGTATTAAGGATATCATTGTTAGTTTTCCTGTCATTTACCTTATTGTTCCTTGTAGCTGAACCGTATCAAATAATTATAGTCTAAATGTGTGTTAGTCATATATTAACATGAATGTGTGTTAGTCATATATTAACATGAATGTGTGTTAGTCATATGCTCCTGGTATATTTACATTCTTTTTCCATTTCTCTATCTCCTGACTGTCATCTTGGACTATGAATTCCCAGAGTAGAATGGCCATGTCTATATTTGGAACCTAGTCCAGACCACCCACAAAAAATCCCTAATATACATCTAGTCTTGATGGTATCAACTCATAGTTAAATCTCTGGCCCAATTTATTTTTCTTCAAATTATTCTTTTCTATAATTACCTCATATTGTTGCTATTTTTAAGTTAGATAAATACTTAACCCCAATTATCCCTTAAAGTCAGTAAACTGATAGGTAAGAGAGTCAAGTGGCAGTCTTGGTTATAACTGATGGGCGGTTGTATATATTTCTGGCAAAAGTATTAAATGATTCCATCTCTTCTACTTTTAAAAAATACTATGTTTACCATTTGATGTTGGATTCAATGTGTGTGTATGTACATATATATATGAGACAAGATTTATCCTAGTGACTGCTACGAAAGTATTATAAGAAAAATGAATGATAAAATAATTGTAACTTAAATCCAGTGCACTCAGTCTGTAAGCCCTTTGTTATTCTGTTATCTTTTTAATTATATCATTAGACTCATGATTCACGTTTGTTGAAATGTGGAAAACACATAAAATATAAAAAGGCAATCAAATTGAATCTAGATGATTAATAGTGTGTAAGGCCTCTTATCAAACTAACTTGACTGGGTTATAAAACATCACAGGAAGGCAATTGCATGACATACGAAAGACGATGATTATCAGGCTAGAAAAATATTAAAGATAATTCTTAATATTTTGACCTTTGCATGGGCAAAATCATAAAGGCAGTCCTGACCCATTTCATTTGGTTCTAAAATGTCATATATGGCACCCCAGTGGTTTGTTATCTCATACTTTATATTTCTATAAAAAAAAAATCAGGCTTGATAGAATCAGACACAGAACCAAAAGGAAGTCATTCTTTTTTCATTAAAAGAATCTGTAATTCTGACTGAATAAAAACCTTATTAGCAAATATGACAATAGACAACTATGAAAAACATTGCAAGCTTTCTCATAAGTAAACATTTTAAAGGTGTTAATTATGTGCAAATTTGTTCTCATTTTAAAGAAAAAAATAAAAACAATTATTCTTGTCCACTTAGCACGTACTCATCATTTTGTAAAGGAGGGGTCTAAAGCTGAAAAGTAATAAGACATTCTCCAGAAGTTGCACAATAAATTAATATGGCAAGACAATTAATACAGAGTCTCTGTTTCTCAGCTAATGCTTCTTTTCTTCTGATGTACTTGCTTTTCCAATATTTTGTGCATTTTTATGTGGGTCTGTTTTTAAAAGCAAAAGAACAGCGAGATCACTCTGCATTATTACAGTTACACAGATTGTCAGATTGTTATATAAATCATTATCTCTTATAAAACTTGTTAAATTGTTTGTTCATTCAAACTGTCACTATACGCAGTGTCATTCACAGTATTGTTTTAAACTTATTGATGGCAAGAAATAAGTCCCGGACTTAAAACAATATATTTTATGGGAGATAAAAACACTTGAACATAAATACATTATAACACTGTAACCTTATAACGTTATATTAAAAATATTTTGATGGCTTTCAGGAAGAAGAATAAAGAGCAAGGGAATATAGGAGAAGGAACAGTTAGGGAGTCTCAGGGACAGCTCTGCCAAAATGCAGCAAGGAACATTTCAAGTAAAGCACAGAAGCACAAAAGGGCAAGGTGCAATTGAGATCTGCATGTAATAATCTGTGAAGCCAGGACAGCACAGGAGATCGGGCTGGTGAGGGACCATGATCGGAATCTGAATGGCTTTCAAGGCCATTCGTAATAATTTAGATTTTCTTCCTGAAAGCAATGGGGAAGAAGAGAAGAACTGCAAGGAAGAGAAAGATCCTATTTAGATGTAAGAAGCATCACACCATGGCAAAGTGGGGCGAGACTAAAGGGAGTCAAAAGTAGATAAGTAAATATTAGGATGAAAAGGCTATTAAACATTTTCAAAGAAGGTATAGTGAAGATCCAAACTGCTACAGTAGATACTAGTTACGTGTGGCAGAGTGTACAGATATTCAAAGATTGTATAGGCAAGTCTAACCATGGATTGGTTTTTAAGATAAGTAAAGAAAATCTCCCAGTCATTTATGTTTGCAAGTTAGATAACATTATTTGGGCATTATAACCATAGGTTACAGTTACTCCCTGAACAAAGATCGATTCCTAGAGAAAACATAGTGTGGTAAGACAATTTTAAAATACAGAATCCTTCAGGATGTTGATAAGAGATGAATAGCAAAAGAGGAATTAACAGAGCAGATTGAGAAGGGGCTGTCGGTATACAAGGTCAAAAGAGCACAGATATTATAGAAGCCAAGGCAAAAGTGATGTTTGAAGAAAGAGTAATTGGTCAGTAGGAACAAATGTTGCCATAAAATCAAGAAAACTGAAGTCTGCGGAACGCTCCTTGGATGTTCATGTCGGAAACTTGGCAAGAATATTTTCAAGGGAAGACTCAGATTAAAATAAATTGCTGAGTGAATAGGACATACTGGATTCTGCACTTATAATTCAGGCTCTTTTTCATAAAATGTTTGTGAACATGGGATGGTATATAGAACGAATTTAATTCCCAAATGCCATATTTCATGGATGGTATTTTTAACATATTTCTATGCAGAGAGGAAGAAACAAATATTGAGGAAGTTATTAGAGGATGTTTGATGAAGTAAGAATTCTGAGTATTTGGAAAGAGGATAAGACCCAAATCAAAGACAAGAAAATAACTTTTGATATAAGTCTGAATATAACTTTCTGTGATCTGGATAGATATTAGGATGATGGAGCATACAGAAAAAATCAAAGGTAAGCATGTCTAACCTAAGGGTATTGGTAACTGATAGGCTCTCCTGCCTTAGAGAAATTAGAAACAAAATTATATGCAAGAGGGGGAGACAAGGTAGGATATTGAGGAAGAACAAAAAGAGCAAGGAATAGATGTCTCAGAAATGAGATAAGAATAGTTAAGATTCCGTATCTGGTTTCCAACCAGGCCTATTGTGATCCCACAGGTAACTATATGAGAATGAGCAGGTATGTTCCAAAAAGCAGTTAATAAAATTTTACCTTATTTGAGAAATGAAAACATTAGTCACCCACAAAGGTTCCTCTGAAAATAAGAAGCCAAAAATTAAATGTGAATTTCCTGGGACGATGCTTAATTGAATATTCATCTCAGGATCTTGTTTTCTGTCAGATAACTCATCCCAAATTCAATCAATGAAACAATTACCAGGTATTTTTTTAAGTACCAACTGTGTACGTAATGCTAGTCTGGAGGGTTATAGGAATATTTTGAGAAATTGTTCTTACCTTCAAGATCCTTAGCCACTAGAGCAGCAAATAATACAAAAGAAATGACGAATAAAATAGTGCATAGCTGTCAAAATCCAAACTGGACTATTAATTATAAATTGGTATAGAAGTTAAACCAAGCCTGAATATCTAAGCACTTATTAAACTATTAAGCATGAACTGCAGTCTTTGACTTGAAGTACGTTACATTATAATTTAGAAGGAAAAAATAAATACTCCATAATTATTTTTAACAATAGCAGGCAACTCTTGTCAAGTGACAAATGGCGGAAATAAAATATTTATGGTAGTATCTGGATAAAATTGGAATAGTTACTAGTTGGTAAAATATTAAATGAGTTTAATGTTTTACTAGGGAAAAAAAGGTACATGAATGATCAGGCAAAAGAAGCAGAGATTAGGGAGAAAAGATAAAGAAAAGAGAAGCACCAGGTCCGATGAAGAGATGAACAAATGCTGTAGTTGAAGACTACAGACTAGACTACAGTTAGACTAAACGGGGACTCTCCAGGGATAACTAAAGCAAGGCTGCACTTGTGATCATCCATATTCATGCACAGATGCACAGACGTTGCATTCCATATTACCAGTCCTCCGACTGGATGAAAGGCATTGGATGGGGTGAGTATGAAGTCAAAGTTTTGGAAGCATTAAGTAATAATTAATGAGACAATTCTCAATGAGGGAATGAAGGATTAAGAGCACTATTTGGAGTGTGTCTCTTAGCAGAATGAATTTAAGGGGAAGGCAACGTGAGTGAAGGCATCATCGTCCAGGACAAAGAATGGTGACCCATTCGGACACCACTAATAGCACTGGCAATGTTCAACCATGTGCTGCAATTTGGAAGAGTGAAAAACAAGACTGATGAGGTAAGAGTGCAATGCCTGGTGGTGGCTTTGAAAGGAAATGAGAGGAAACTAGATTTACCACAACTGAAATTAGGAAGCTATTATAATATTTTGGAGTAAGGAAGTGGTAAAAACTGTATTGTCAGAGAATCCACCAAATTCTAGGGTAGAGGAATATTTAAAGGTAATTGACTCCTACCTATAATTAAATCCAACTTAAAATATTGATCATGATAAAGCAAATTGAGGTGGAACTGCAGAGAGAGAAAAAGCTAGGTCTATGAGACAACAAAACAGTCTCCTGTCCACTGATTTTGTGCTTTGGAAATAGACTAATGCAGACCAAAGCAAAATCCAGAACTGGGATAGATTATCACCTCAACTTTTACATAACGGATTTTTTCTTGACTTTAGGGCATCGACTTAAATTCAGATCTTCAGAAAGGACTGAGTCTATATGCTTCTTTTCCTAATTATTTTCAATATTACTCTGTTGTTTTCATTGACACAAAAAATATTTCAAGCTGGTGTTTGTAGCATTATAATAAAATAAAAATAAAACTCATATAAGTTCTGTGGTGCCTTTAGGCTTACGTTAATCAGAATTCTCCAAAGAATTAGAGCCAGTAAGATAGATGATTGATAGATAGATACATAGATAGATGATAAGTAAGTAGGTAGATACATATATGGATGGATGATAAGTGGGGAGGAAGATAGATGATAAGGAGGCAAAGAGAAGGGGAGAGAGAGAGAGAGAGAGAGAGAAAGAAAGAGAGAGAGAGAGAAAGAAAGAAAGAAAGAAAGAAAGAAAGAAAGAAAGATAGATAGATAGAAAGAAAGAAAGAAAGAGAGAGAGAGAAAGAAAGAAAGATGATAGGCGAATTATCATGGAAATTGGCTCAGGCCATTATATATAGAGTCTAAGAAATCTCAAGGTAGATAAAGATATGTAATCTGCAGGATGGAGAACCAGGAAAGTTGTTGTAATTTAGTCCAAGTTTGAAGGCCTGAAAATTAGGGATGCTGATGGTGTAACTCCCAATACAATGGTTAAGTAAGAACTTGGTTCAGAGTGGAGAAAGGCATGGGGATAAGTTACAGAGTCTGAAAACCAGGAGGATTTAAATCCTAGAGCAGGGAAAGATGGATGGTCCAGTTTAAACAAAGAGGGCAAATTCAATATTTCTCTGCCTTTTTGTTCTATTCAGACCCTGAACACATGATCCCTCCCACAACAGTGAAGGCAAATCTTTTTTACTTAGTCTGCTGATTCAAATGCCTGTCTCCTCCAAGATCAACACTCACAGACACACACAGAATTAATATTTTACTGGTCATGTAGGTATCCCTTAGTCTAGTCAAGTTAGCACATAAAATTAACCTTCAAGTCCTGGTATGTTAAAATACTAGATTTATCTCAGGTAATCTGCACTAAACATTTATTTTCTATTTTTGATAAGGCTAATCATTATAAAAATTATACCTGTAATGTTTGATGAGATTATATTTCATTCTCAACTCGTGTAAATGCAAAGAAATCATAATATTAATGTAAACTAATAACACCAGATGGGTTTTCAAGAACACGTCTCACACTTGGCAGCAAACAGATACTACATGACAACAAATTCACATATAAAATTGGTTATGAACAGAAATGTTTTCTCAACTCATTAATCATCCTTTTCTTTGAAGGAATATTCCAAAACCCATAAAATCTGAATTACTTGATTTTTTCCAATTGTAAAATTTAATATTTATCTAAATGTCCATCAAAGACAAACTTCATCTCCAGGTTTTTATCAAACTCAATGTATGTTAAGAGTTTGATGTTTATATTAGAGGTTTCTGACGCATGTAGGTGAATTTAATGAATCTCTTCTAGATATATATACCTATGTACAATATTTAATGGAAGTTGTCAAAAGCCAAGGTCATGATCAGGAGAAGAACTGGGCTAGAAAACACACGGGTTTCTACCTGCATTTGCTCTTAAGTGATTTTCCATTAAATCTAGCAGATCCTGTTTCCCTTGCCAGTGAAATGGTGATAAGAGTGACATAATACTAGGGTAACACTAATAATAATAATTTGAAGAGGAAGTATTATTATTGTTTTCCTTAATATATAGAAGAAATGTAAATTTCAAATGAGCAAACAGCTTGGTAAATTATGCAACTTTTCCAATATATCTTACATCATAAGGGCTGTGAAATATCAATACTTTGCTCTGTTACTGGTCTCTATTTCAGAGTGACAACATATGTGCGATGGCCAAGGGGACTTATTCAGAGATGATGGCAGTGATATTCAACAATGAGGTACACAGCACTTTTTCTAGGATAAGCCTTTGAACTTAATTGTTGGGCCATATAGATAACAACTGAAAAAATTGAGAAATGCTTTTTTATTCCACAACATATGTTATGAATAGGAAATATTACTACACAATCACATTTTACTGTCTTGTAAAGACCTTATGAGAAATTTTGAGCCTAATGAATTTTTAAGTTATCAGAGTACTTTTCATTATAGGGACTGACTAAATATTGGTTACATGAGGTCAGAAGGAAAGTCAGAAGCAGAGCATATTATCATGAAAGTAAGGAATACCTGAGAAGCTGAGCCGCACAGAAGCACTAGCTTTTTAAGACAAAATGGTTAATATGCAAATTCATATGATATAAGCTAATGAAAATAACACAACAAAATTTTACTCACATTTTTATCTTACATTGAAAAAATTTATTTTATGTAAGGTCAAGTGCATTTGGTTGTCTGGTGTTAGAACCAAAGATAGATGCTGTGGTGAAAATCTTGATCTCTGTAGCATAGTAAAACGCCACAGCTAAAAGCAAGGGTTGTTATGAACCCCCCACCCCCAATGCACGGGGCCAGCACTCTAACCATTTAGCTACAGGCACCCAGCCAGCTTCTCACATGTTACCTTGGATTACGAACTTCTATATGTCTTTTAAAATCCTGCCTTCAAACTGAACAGTTTCTTCATTAATCCCTCACTCCTTATCACACGTTGTAAATATGCAGGCCGAAAAAGAGAACAAAAACAGCTCATGATATCACTAGTCTGCCTAAAATTCTCCTAAGCTAAAGACACAGTCTTCTAACATAAATTTTATATCTTTAGTTGCCAGTAGTGACAGTTGGCCATTTTGCCCTCCTTCCATATGACAAAGGTCTCCCTTTTTTGGACTCCAACAGTGATTTCCTCCCTCTTTTTCCAGCCCCACCAACAATCTCCTTGCTATTTGTTATATTCATTCCTGACTAGTCCCAATGCCAACGCCAAATGTTGTGGATTTTTGAAAGGCAGTATCATAATCCTGATATTGGGCATGTCAATCTTCCATTTCTACCTAATAAACCATCTGAAATTCTTAGGAAAGAAATTTATGTTTGCCACAGTTCTACAGATGATCAGCTGACTCCTATGCTGTTTTCTCTTGGGCTCTTGTCAGGTGGCTGCATTAATTTGGAAGGCTGTCAGAGCGGGAAGGTTCAAGGAAGCCTCACTCACACGTCTATCTTTTGGTGCCTGCTGCCTGGCGTGGTGCCTTGATTTTATTTCACGCGCAGTTCGGGCTATTAAAATTTTCCTTTTTGTCTCTTCACTGACATTCAAAACACAGGCATATTTTCCTCAGATTCATCTATACAGCAGAGTACTAAATTATTTATTCCAATAGATTTCATAAGGGATGACACTGCCCTTCAGAAACAAGTCTGAATATTTGTGGAGGTTCCTATGTTCTGACAGAGAAGTGCCTAAGATTTAGACATAGCAATATATATTTTCAAAATACACACTGATAAGTTTCAATTATGCATTATATTGACATTTTATTATCACTTTAAGTTACAACTAATGTGCACTGAAATTTAATAATGTATTAAGCATACAATTGGATGAGTTTTATATAATATGCCATGGAATCACCAACAAAATTACGAATGAACCTAGCTATAAACTCGAAAATTTCCTTCATGTTCCCCCTCCATTGATTTGCTATCTTCCACTTGAGTCTTATCAAAATATTTTGCATTTTGTGACTCATCATTTTTTTGAATGGATAATGTACAGTGCGTATTTTGTGGTGCAAACATCAAAAACACAAAGGATGCCACCAGGAAGAATCTGAAGTAACAGGCTTAAAGTTTTGGTTCCCCTCAAAGGCAGTGAGGAGCTATGAACAGATATTCAAAAAGAAAGATAATTAATACAGGCCCAAGTGTGGTGGCTCATACCTATAATCCCAGCACTCTAGGAGGTGGAGGCAGGTGGATCGCCTGAGCTCACAGGTTTGAGACCAGCCTGAGCCAGAGCGAGACCTTGTCTCTAAAACTAGCCATGTGTTGTGGCAGGTGGCTGTAGTCCCAGCTACTCGGGAAGTTGAGGCAAGAGAATCACTTGAGCCCAAGAGTTTGAGGTTGCTGTGAGGTGTGACGCCATGGTATTCTACTGAGGACGACAAAGTGAGACTCTGCCAAAAAAAAAAAAAGAGAAAAAAAGAAAGATAATTAATACAACTTGCATTTCCAGATCTTCCAAGAGGCAGTAGAGAAAATTACTTGGAAAAACATGAGTCTGGAGCTATGGAGACCAGTTAGTTCAGGTCAGGTCTGATGAGAACGGAGCAGAAAAGCGGGTACAGGGTGGAGAGATATTTACCAGGAAGCTCTAAGATAAAATTGTAGAGTGAACACGTCAAGAGTGAGGCTATGGAAATTAATAAGGGTCATTAAATCCCATACTTTGGCTTCAAAACTGAATGGATAGTAAAGATTTTAACCACAGAAGTAAATAAATAAGCAAGACTGACATACAAAAAGAGGGTGATAGAATTAAGCTTTAATCCTTTAATCCTAGTTAGTCCGAACTATTCATGATATATCCAAGGAAAATGTCCAATCATTTTCAAGACCAAAAAAAATGTGTAGATTAAGGTTATAGGTTTTGAATTCATAAATATATTGAAAGCAACATGATTTTCAGTCTTATTATTCCAACTAAATTTAAACAAAGTAAATTTCCTCACCTATATTTCTCCTTAAACTTAGAAATATTCTTCTCAGCTCGGCGCCTGTGGCTCAAGTGGCTAAGGCACCAGCCACATACACCTAAGGTGGCGGGTTCGAATCCAGCCCAGGCC
>NW_003852403.1:19788931-19820108 GCF_000181295.1 Otolemur garnettii
AAAAAAAAAAAAAAAAAAAGAAAGAAAGAAAGAAATATTCTTTTCGTATAATATTTGTACCCTTCCATCTATTTCTACCTGCAGTTACCTTTTTTAGGCTTTGATTATTCCCAGCATATGAAACCATAATAACTTCCTCCCTTAAGTACCTCACCTAACATGACTTAAATACCACTGTCACTATCCTTGGCCCTGCTTCTGTGTGCCTAAAAGGCCTTTCTGCTAATCATTACTTGCTATCCGTTTTATAAGGTCCAATTCTAAAGAATATCCTTATTTAATCTTTTTCTGATTCTTTTCCTACAAACATGCAATTTCTACCTTCTTCTTCCTGTTTTCTACTTTCTGCAGACAATAAAAAGCACCCATCACTTCAAGACAGAGAACTTGGCCAGATTTGATGGCTCACACCTGTAACCCCAGAACGTTGGGAAATAGGAGGATCTTTTGGTGGCTAGTAGGTTGGGGCCAGTCTGGGCAACGTAGTGAGACCCAAGTCTCTACCAAAAAAAAAAAAAAAATAGTTTGGCATGGTGGCACATGCCTGGCTACTTGGGAGGCTGAAGGAGGATCACTTGAGTCCAGGCACTAAAAGTTGTAATGAGCTGTGATTGTGCCACCACCACCTCACTCCAGCCTGGGTGTCAGAATGAGACCCCTATCTTTATTTTAAAAAGAAAGAAGAAAAGGAAAAGAAAGAAAAAGAGAACTTACAAGAATGAAATATTGGAATTTTACCATTGTCATTAAAAATTCAGATACAATGGAAGAGAGGCTCAAACTGAGTAAAATTAAACAGGTGAATTATTTTTTTTAAAAAAGAAATAACAATGTGACAAATATAATAAGCAACCAATATATAATTTATAAAATGAATCAAATTTGTAACATATTGTGGCATTAAAGAAAAATCTATATGGAAAAGAAAAAGTGCATAGTATAGTTAATGATTCTGTTATAACAGTCCTGGGATCATCAAAGACATCCGTATTGCTTTTTACTCTGAAATTTAGCTCAACTTGCCCTCATCGATGTTCTTAGAAAAGCTGTGAAAATGCATTGTTAAGACAGACGACCTTTTAGAAACCATCAGGGCATAGAAAGTAAATCAAAAAATCATTTTCCATATTTCTTCCTGAAATCACATATTAGTATTTATAGCCTGAACAAAGCCTTAAATATTTTTCCTAAAACACAACGGTATATATTTTAATACATTACAGAAAACTTATAAATTAGTATTGTCCCACCGGCCCAAGACCTTGGAGAAATTTAGGGCTGAGATTGAAAAGCCATTTACCATGTGCCAAGTCACACGGATTAGTTGTTGTATGACTTTGTGGTTTGAGTATGCATTAGAGACCAAACCCTATTCATCACAATTTATTTTTAAATGCCTGTGTTGAGCCTTGATGTTTCTTTTTACAGAGAGGATGGAAGTATCAACGAAAGGGCTCAAAATCAGACACTTCTAACACTTGGCAGCTGCGTTCTCTTGCTGTTTCAGGGAGTATTCCAAGAGATCCGTGGTGGGCCAACTCATCCCCGTCAGCACAGACTATCATACAGCTACAAGCAATTCACCAGCAGGGTCTTTCTATAGAAGGTAGATACATAGCTACATAGATTGAAACTAGGGCTGCCCTAGTCCCCAGGGAGAACTACAGCCAAATATGGTAATAATATTAAAAAATGTTCATGGTATCCTGACTGCCTTCTTTCCCAAACTCAGACCCTACCCACGCCCATTGCTTTTTCCTAAGAAAAACTTCCTTCTCTCATCCATACTCCCATCCGACCCCACAACCATTTCCTGCATTCTGCCAACTTTTCTTGTTGAAATAATCGCATCTGAGTTTTCTTTAAGCCCTCTTTATTTTTTTTTTAAGCATTTCAGGCTCTTGAATGTGTTTCTATCTACTGTTTTTTACTCTGTGAGCTTGGTGTCTCCATCCCATGCTATTGGCCCTCCTGGAGGTGGGAAGGTGAGCTTTGTCCAACAGGGAACTGGAAACAAGGCCAGACCCTGGGGATGCAGGGTCTCTTCCTTGGGCTGTGGCTGACTTCCCCCTTTATCTTTCACTAACTATAATTTTAAAACATAGCTCATTTTCTGAGGATTAATTTCCTCTTCCAGCACCTTCCTCACTTATCGGGATGAGGAATCCCTTCTGTTAACATATTGCTGATCCCATTTCTGACAAAACAGCAACCGGACATTGCTTCATTCAAAGAGCATTTCCTCTTTGTGAAACGTTCTTGTTAGGAGGATTACAAATCCTTAGGGAGATTACCAATCTTCCTTGATGATCAGATATGGTGATGTGCCCAAATACTTTTTCTCTAATAACTAAATTTCTCTTATCCAGAATGTAAGTCAGAAGGAGAAAATGCAGAAAGTGAATTGTGACCACCGAGGGGAGCCAGGACACAAGGCTTCTTCACGGGGCTTGAGCCTCTCATGGGGTCTGAGATAGAGGCCCCCAAGAGGGTCTAATTCAGAGACCTGAATCAGATCCTTAAGTAATGGATGAAAGTGGCATGGCTTTTACTGACCTAACTTCTTTTTTTTTTGAGACAGAGTTTTACTATGTCACCCTCAGTAGAGTGCCATGGCGTCACAGCTCACAGCAACCTCAAACTCTTGGCCTTAAGCAATTCTCTTGCCTTAGCCTCCCAAGTAGCTGGGACTACAGGTACCCACCACAATGCAAGCTATTTCTTGTTGCAGTTGTCATTGTTGTTTAGCTGGCCCAGGGCTGGGTTCAAACCCACCAGCCTTAGTGTATGTGGCTTGTGCCATAACCATTGTGCTACTGGTGCTGAGCCTACTGACCTAACTTTGAAAAATATACAGCATCACTTCCCTCTTTGAGTTCCCAAGGCCAGCCTGGATGCCAGTGAAGAGAAATAGGCCCCACCCTTTCATGGGGACATAGCAAGGCCACACTGTAGGTGAGGATGCGGATGGGAGATACTGTGACAGTTATTTTGGGAAAATACAGTCTGGGACACAAATCATCCCTGCTGAGATCTTTCTGAATTTCTGACCCATGGAATCCATGAGCATAATAAAATGGTTGTTGTTTTATAGCACAAAGTTGTGGGGTAGTTTGTCATGCAGCCGTAGATAACCAGAACAGTAACCTTGAGACAGTTGCTGCTGCAAGGATTATTGCTGCTGCAAGCAACAGTCACCAGCCAATGGATCCAGCCCAGCTAAACACTCACAGCTTGGATTCAGTGAAATGAGATCCAGGATGCTCTTACTTTGGTAAATGAAGTGTAGACTTTTTTTTTGAATGCCACAGAGGCCAATATTCTGGGAGAAAAGCAGATGGTTCTACGCAATGGTGAGGTTCCTTTACTCAGAGTCTCACTTACCTCCATTGAGCTCTTTCTGTGCGATTCTCTGCAATGGCTGATTATCTGGGTACCTTATTAAGAAAGGCATATCAAGCAAGACCTCTGGGTACAGTTATACTGATCTTTACTCTTGTTTACTTTTGTAATCAAAAGGAAAATAGTTGAAGATAATTTGTAAAATTACCATAATATTTGTAGAAAGAATTCTGACGTTTTTTCCTATTTGCTTCTTTTCCCTGTGTTTTATCAGCATGGGCGAGCATGATTTTTCAAAGAGTGTGTTTGAAAGTCCGTTGTAACTACAGTGTCTTCACGCACAGTCTGGGGCAGCAGCCTTTGCCACACGAGCAACTGAACTTCTTGCTAAGTTCTTCAACTGAACTTCTTGCTCACCAGGAAGCCAATTAATTATAAGTCAATGTCACGTGTAGCCACTCCACAGCAAAAGAAAATGAATGCGTGAGGTTTTATGTAAATATACCTGTACATGGGAAAGTGCGTCAAGTATGTGGATATATACATAGAGATACATAGGAAAATATACACCAATATATTAACATGTGGTTACAGCATCTACATACACACACATAAGTGATTACTGGCAGTGATTACTGGTTATATTGCGCTTTCTGGCAAAAGTTACTTGAACTTTTTTTTCTTATTCTCTAAGAATTTCTGGTTTATCCCTCTGAACAAAAATTGTACACTTTGGGACAGTGCCTGTGGCTCAGTGAGTAGGGCGCTGGCCCCATATACCCGGCCCCAGCCAAACTGCAACAAAAATTAGCCAGGCGTTCTGGCGGGTCCCTGTAGTCCCCACTACTTGGGAGGCAAGAGAATCGTCTAAGCCCAAGAGCTGGAGGTTGCTGTGAGCTGTGACACCACAAAACTCTACCGAGGGCGACAAATTAAGACTTGGTCTCAAAAAAAAAAAAATGTACACTTTGTTATTTAGAGTCTGTCTTTGAGAAATTTGATTCACCCACTGTACACTTACTAAATCAAGATTCTGGTCATAAAATACCCTGAACAGTGGGGGATTAAGTAAGACAGATTTCAGCTCACAGTGATTCTAGGTTTTCAGCTATAGATTCTTGCTATTATATTCTAATACCTCAGTGTCCCTTTCCCTACTGTGGATGTATGTTACCCAAACAGTCACAGATGCTATCGATGAAAAACGAAAATGATTTTTTTTCAGCTTGATAATACGTGTTGTTTCACATCGCAGTAACTCAAGACCAGAGATCAATATGGAAAACATGGAAATTTGCTCCTATTTGCCATCCTCCAAAATACCTATGGCACACGCACCATGCTTCTTTCCATGCACATGTACTGGGGGGTGTGCGTGTACACAGGTATGTACCATTGACGATAAGATACCAAGCCACTCAGCTTCAGAAGAAAAGGGTTCAATTGAGATTAAATTGTATACAATTAGAAAATTCAAATATCTGATATTTTATATGTTTTATGTGTATTATAGCAAATTATCTACAACAATTATTCCAAAAATTTCTTTTGTTTCAGATTGGAAAATGCTGTGGTTTTTGTCCCTTGCCAATAGTTACATAAACGTTTCAGTATTCTTAATGGTTAGATTGTGCTCGGGCAAATAGCCCCAGCCTGGTTTCATTAACCATTTTCCCCTCTTTTTGGAATGAGATTAGGGAACTAAATTAACATCCTCGGGTTTTAGTTTCCTTCTCTGTCAAATAATAATAATAATTCTGAAGATCAAGAGCCAATACACACAGAACTATGACAATTAAAAGAATCATTCATGCAAAGTGTTAGAAAGTGCCAGGGACTCAGTAACTATTGAATCATTTTAATTCTGAGGATTAGCATCCATATAGGAAGATACATAATTTCTTTAATAATTCACTAACATATGCCTCTGGATTATTTTAATTGAGCATTTTGCTATTGCAAATGTGTGTCTGAAAGTCATGTTTCAAATGCACAATTTCCCCTGATTTATCTAATCTGAGCATTTATTTTTTAAGGTAGAATTTGGGGGTGAAATGAATGTACATTTTGAAGACTTCTGATTCATATGGTCAAATTGCCATCAGATTTTTTTCTCACCATTAGTGTACAACAGAGGAAATTGAAGTATTATAAATTTAAGTTATTTTAATGTAATGTTCAAATAGTTTGAGTTTTAAAATAGTAATAAATATAAAAGGAAATGTTTGAGTGATTTAAGTAAAAGTTATATATTTCGGTTGATACTGAAATAATTGATGATGCTAATTCATTCATTTGCAAGTAAATGACTCACTTTGTTGATGACGGCTAGACCGCTGCTTACTTCTAGTTCATGTGCTTCTCAGCGTGGACTTAGACGGAACAGGCCACGTGGTTAGTGGTTATGGGATCAGAATAAAGGAATAAACTTTATCTAAACCAATAATAACTGCTAAGTAAATCTACTGCCATAAATAGCATGGAATTTGGCATTTGTAGCTAAATAATGCACAAAGGAGTTGGAGTCACACACAGAGACTCTCTTCCTGCCCATAGTCCCTTTGTTCTGCCTGGGAACTACAGAAGCTGGATTTTATCAAATGTTTAATCTTCGGAATGCATTTGCCGCAGTTTGAGTAGCTGCTGTTGCTGCTATTTCTTCTTCTTTTCCTTCCTTTTCTTCTTTTTGCTTTGTGTGATATTTATTTCCCCACCCCAACCAACCAAAAGATATATTATTTGAAAAAAGCTTTCACATTTAGTTTAGAGTAACAAAATAATTCAGGATGAGCGCATGTAAAAAAAATAAAATACTCCCAATTTTGTTCTTATTGCTGGCTTTTCCCTGTGCTTCGTGATTTAGTGGTCATCATAAAATTTTAAAGTGACTAAACAGTTTATGTCAGTGCAAGGAGATATTTTCACTTTAAAGAGACCTCTTTAAGAACTCTGAGATGGCCGTTAAAATAAGTACAGTTGCAAAGTTTATGCTCTTTCTGGGGTCTTCACGTTCTGCTGATTGCCAGGTGCTAGAACATCTGGCCTCGGAGTTGTTAGACAGTAGTAGGGGAAGAAGACTTGATTTTCCATAATCGATTTTATTCTTTATGATGTGGATGTCTGCCTCGGTGCTCCTACAGGAGGACTTCATGGTGTGTCCTAGATATGAATTATTTTCAAAATGTAGACACATGGCTGATGTTCTCATGCACTGCATTTGCCAGAGGATGAACTGTCAGAGTAAATAGGGAACTAATAGGAGCACCCTTATATTCTTGGTGCCTGAAGGGAAAGGACTAGTTAAAGACCAGACAATGAGTGGCTACTTGTGCATATCAGAAGCTCCAGTGAACACACAGTCAATGACCAGTGGACATTTCCCCCAGGTGAATATCCTTTAACGTTGGCGCTATGAAATTGCTATCAAGCTGACCAAATGCAGTTCTTTTGCTGAAGAGTAAAACAGGGGACTTGATGGAGAACTGTATCTGTAAGTTAACCAAAATGATCATCAGCTTGACAGCAGTAAATTACTTTCTTCTCCCTTCAGAAGAAACTCATCAACTCAGCATGGATGAACTCTTAAGGTCTGTCAGAGTTTTCAAGTTAAATCCCGTTAAAATTTCCCATGCTGTTTATTATCTTTTTTTAATATAAAAAAGCACAAACAAGTAAATTGGGGCCTACCATTTGTCTGCAAGCCACTAACATTCCTTCTCTTCTCTTTTGCCTCCTACCCCTTTGGCTGTCCTAATAACAAACATCATTTTAATGACTCGCTGACTACTTTATTGACTGAACTCAGAACGTGGTCAATCCTTACTAGATTGAAATCATTCATTTAGGAAGTGTACATTACAGTTCAGTCCAAATCAGATTCAAAACACTAATAAGGACAGTAATAACATCCCTGCCCTCATTAAAATCCATCAAGTCTGAATTGCTTAATAAAGCTCTATTAGTAAAAACCAGAAGAAAATGGCACTTGGATCCTGATTTAGAAACCGTAAAAGGAGCTTTCAGTAACACCCAGAGTTTTAACTAGTGAAGTGAAGAGAGAAGAAAACTCAGCTTTCCATCTCAGACACTTTTGCTTCTATGATAAAACTACAGATAGTTCCACGCCACATAATGAGGCCACAGAAATTTCCTGATTTGAAAAGAGGAAAGTAAATTTACCTGCAACTTGTTTAAGTAGTTTGTACATAAATGCAATTACAAAATTTAATGGCCAAGACCATAATAACCTAATTCTTTTAGCAATTGATGGCAATTTTGTTTGAATTATAATAAATTTTGATAAGATTTCTTAGCTGGTAACAAAAACAAATTTTAGACAAAACTAAAACTAAAAGTAAAACTAAAACATTGAGAAATGAATAGATGGTCAATCGGTGAATTTTTAAAATGAACCTTTTTAATTGATAGTAAATATCACAGCCACAACTAATTTTTTTCTTAGAATTGGAAAGGAGAAAAACAAAATAATATGGCTGAATATTTCTATTTCCACCCCTAAAACTCACGTCACGTCAGGAGTACCACATCAAGTACAAAGGACAGTAAATCAAAGTAAACATATATACATATGTGTGTGTTTCATAAATAATAAAAGCATAGGGATGTTTTAGAAAATGATATAGAAGTTTTTTAAAGAATAAACCAGAATTCTGCCTTGCAAAGAAACAGGATGTCTTTTCATCATTTTGAAAAGAATTTTTAATCAATTACCCAAACAAAGCAAAACCAAAAAAACCCCACTGAGGTTACATAAAAACCTCAGTAATTTATAACCAAAGGAAATTCAATTTCAAACACCATAGGCTCAGAATTTTTAATAGAATGCAGCTACCTTTTTATCAATATCTACAGTAACTGCTGTGATGAATAAAAAAAATCAAAAGAATAATGATTGCAAATAGATACAGGATTCAAATTACTCCCAAAGAATTTTGTTCTAGTAGAAATAGATTAAATATTCTGATAATGTTTTTACACATGCATTTTATTTTTAATTGCAAACAATACATATCATATGATGGAAATTTAGGAAAGTACCACAAAGAATAAAATTAAAACTCATAGTCATTCTTTTGCAGGAAGACAATCAGAAGTGGTATTCAAGATTCTTATAACTAGTGATTCTTATAACTAGTAATTCTTTTAGAGAAAGAGTCTCACTTTGTCAACCTTGGTAGAGGCTGTGGCATCACAGCTCACAGCAACCTCCAACTCCTGGGCTTAGGCGATTCTCATACCTCAACCTCTGGAGCAGCTGGGACCACAGGTGTCCACTACATCTCCCGGCTATTTTTTTGTTGTAGGTTGCCCTGGGCTGGGTTTGAACCTGCCACCCTCATTATATGGGGCCAGTGCCCTGCCCACTGAGCCACAGACACCTCCCCTGTGATAGAAATATTTAAAATTACATCTTACTTGAATACTGAGGAGTTTGGTATGGCCCAAGGAGCAGTCTGGTCTTTGTCCTCCCCTTCTGGGAAGTAATCTCTAGGCTTAGCAATGTATTTTGTTTTACTCGTGGGTTTCGGGTCACACGAGACAGTTTTTACAATGTGCCTTTGGGTGGGGGCTTGGGTAATGTGGTATGAATCAACCTGGAAACTGAAATCAACCCTGCTGGCAATCAATCACTTAGTCAATCAATCAATCACGCCTACATAATGAAACCCTAATGAAAACTCTGAACAGTGAAATGTTGGGTTAGCTTCCCTAGATGGCAGTAATTTGTGAATATTGGCAACTATCTATGCTGGGAGAATAATGCATGCTGGCTCCAGGCAGACAGGCCAAATGAAAGTCCATATTTGGAAACCTCCTGGACTCAGGCCTATGAATAATCTCTTATTTGACCTTAATCGGTAGCCTTTCCCTGTAATAAACCATAACAGTGAGTGTAACTGCTTCTAGTTTGTTACATGAGCCTTTTTAGTAAATTATTGAAACTGAGGGTAATTTTGGAAACTTTATGGAATGGGTATCATGAGCGAGGGTAATCTTAGGGCCTATTTTGCTCTAATTTTGGAGTTGGCCTAAACTTCTCTTCATTTGCAAATATGATATATCCTTACAAATGATATATGTTTAATGTAAACCACCCACTAAATCAATCTAACAATTCATACATCATTGTTAATTTCTATTAATTGTTTATGTGATATATTTGAACAAGCTATCACTGTCCCAGTAATACCCATTTGTGGTATTACTTAGTTATATTAAACTACATTAAGCTTTTGAAAAGCCCCCCTCTATAAAACTGATAATTATCGGAAGACTTTTGTTTAGAAAGTGTAGATGTCTCTTTAAATCAACAATATCATTGATCGTAGTCTATTATGCATTTTCAATTTCAGAACTAATAGCAGTTGCTTTAAAACTTATCTAGCTCTTATAATAGTCTGTGATTTTATCAAGTTCCACATTTCTACCATCATTATCACATTTGATTTCAACTGTTACAGGGCTCCCTAAACTGTTGAGATATGTGCTGGGTTCTTTGTGTATGAGAATTAAAATTAAGGCCCAGTATTATGTACTGCTCCAACACCTGGTGAAACCACAGCCACAGTTCTCCATTAACAAAATGGCACCATCCCACTTACTCCTGAATCACAGTTCTAGTTCTTTCTAAGTAGAGCGTACAGATTTATTCATATAAGTGAATCGCATCCTTTTGGGTGAATGAGGGGTGTCCCACCATCTTGATACTACAAAGGTCACGTTTCGAAGTTCTGGTTTTCCACTCTGTTCTCGATTGCAAACGTTAACATATGTGACTTACAAACTGCTATCAAACTCATCTGTCAACTGGTTGTGTGTTTGGCCATAGTAATCCCTCCCTTACCAACAGAATAACTAGGAAGTGATTAAAGCAATACTTCCCATTTCAAGTTTGTCTTTGGGCCTCAGTTTATCATCAGTACAATACAGATAATAGTGATAATTATTGTATTGATAAGGTTAAATATACGTTTATAATTGTGTGCAATATAGGTTGGCCAGTATATAAACATTATTGTTCTTTTTTAGTAATTGTGTTTTAATACCTGTGATGTGTGGGCATGCAGATGTTTTTAATATATTGACAAATTAAATGACAATAAAATTAAATTTTTACATGGGTTGAATAGGAACTCAAACCCATGTAAAGTTGGTTTTTTCCCAACTTCTAGGAACCCCCAAATCCTGTTTGCTTCTCACACCACTTTTCTGTTGCTCACAACCCGGCTCTATTAGAGTTCCTATACCTAAAAAAAGCTCAGTTTGCCCCTCCTTACTGCCTATGGCTTCATTTCTAGTTTCCCTTGAATTAAATCCTGTGTACGCTGCAGTTTGTATTAGTGGTAATAAGAGAGTGACTAAATTATAGACAAGTAGCCATAGTGAAAGGGTGGCACTCAACCAGCAGAGATCTCACAGACCACCATGGCTTGTACGGAAGGTCTTTATTGGTGGGGGAGGGATACTGCAGAGGCAGAGAGAAAAGAGGAGAGAAAAGTGGAGAGAAAAAGAGGAGAGCAAAGAGGAGAGAGGATAGAGAGAGGGGGAGAGAGAACGAGAGAGGAAGAGAGGAAGAGAGAAGAGAGATCACAAGAGAAGCGCACCCGTATATAGGTTCAGGTAGGGGAAGTCTTAGAATGATGGCAGGATGGCAGGGTATACTGCTCTGGCAGAAAAAGCTGTTAGGGGCAGGCCATAAGTTTGAATATTTTAGTGAGACAGGTTTTGCGACTAGGAGATAAGCAGGCAACTCCCTGTAATTGGAAAGGAGCTGTAACTTTAAGAGAAAGCAGGAAGGGGCTTTCTGGGGAAGAGGCTTTTCTGGAGCAATTACCTGACACATAGTCTCTGGCATGCAAAAGGAAACAGAATCTGCTCTGTGAGCTTCTGTCATAATCACCATGGACGTCACCTCTCCTTGTATCTGGACCTACTCTGACTGTAGAGATTAATGAAAACAGATGCTCAAGAGCCAGGGTGAGTTGACTGACTCACAGGCATGAAACAAAGGTAGGGAACAGCTAATGATGGTCCCTGAGTGTTGGGCACTAGAGACCGTCTAGCAGGAATACCACCATAAGGTGCAACAGTGAGTTAAAAGGACAAAGTCCTCGGGAAGGTTCCCTGAACCCCCAGTGGGAAGGTTCAGGATCCTCTGCAAATTCCCAGGGTGACTAGGGCAATAGATAGAGTGGGAAACACTCAGAGGACTTGAAATAAAATAAGAAGCACTTTAGCATCTTCACAATCAATGCAATCATCCTAGTATATACAAACTTAACATCAGTCTTGGCCATTATCACACTTTCATTTACTAATTTTTTGCCCATTGCAACTTATAGATAATTTTACCCATATGATTAAATGACTAATATCTAAAAAGTGGAGCCATGCAAAACAGTGAGGTTTTACTAATGTGTGGACCTGTCTTACAGGTACCTAACAGTATACATTTGCTAATAAGAAAACTATCTCCAAACTTTTGTTTCCAAAAGGGACCTCTAGGGTCAAGCTAGGTCAGCATTTGGGTAGGATGGATGCCAGCAAACACAGCTGCTACTGAAATATTTTTTTCAGAAAAAGGAAGATCACCCTCTGAGTCATTTCAAATTAAATGTCCGTTGCAGTCCTCTGTGTGTTTTAAAGGAAGGCCTATAATCAAAGGTCCAATTATTAGCAACTCTGGACATAATATCAGGGTAACAATGCAACAATTCCAATGCCTAGATTACTCAAGGCCTAGAGTAAACACTATGTATCCGTGGTTAAGAAAATAACACATTCCAGAGAATCTACCACAGATAGCTCATTACCCCATCAAGGGCTGTCATCCACAATCAGTCCTCTGTGCTATCTGGTTATAATGCGTACCTCATCTGTTCTATTTCCCCACTGCCTAGGCATTTCTGGATTATAATATTGTTATTGAAATGTCACCCATGGGTTCGATGAATTCAGACACAAGTGGAATGGATGCCCAAGGTGTGATATTCTGAATGAGACTGGTAAACTTAGGAGGAGTGAACCCGCACCTTGAGAAGAGAAAATTGAACGAGGTAGGACTGTTTTCAGGAAAATTGAACGAGGTAGGACTGTGTAAATGGATGCAAAGAAATACAAGTGCGTGGGAAACCTGGAAGGAGTCCAATTAAAAAAAAAAAAAAAAACAGTAGAACATGTTTTCCTATCCCTATGATTAATAATATAAATTTGGAAAGACCCAATGTGAGCAGACATCCTTGACCTTGTAGTCTTAAAATAGATGCGTAAGAAATTCTAAGAAGTGTACATATTTTACCAGACAGCCAAAATACAGCTCTAATGGTTTACTGAGAATGGTGACAAAGTACAGATATTGTTACCATTTTTATCTCTTAAGAAATTCTGACCTGAGCCTGAAGGAAATTGCTTGCTAACAAAATAAAACGCATTCACTGAATCGTAAGAGACAAAGTTAGTACGTTTTAAACTTGGCTTAAGCCATACCACAGGGCAATGAGAGCTTTAGTTTTTAACTTTTGTTAACTAAACATGATCTCAGATTTTACCTTTTTCTTTTTTTAAATTGGGAAGTTTAACACTAGAAGACACATGGAGAAAATAATAAGAGTAGCAACAAAACAACAAATTCTAAATATATTTTTCCACAATCAATTACATTGAGTGTACGCTATCACTGCCTCTAATTTGGAAAGAAATATGGGGGGGGGGGGTGCAGAAAATACTGAATGCCTGCAGCGTTCTCACAAAGCTACCACCCTTCTGGAATTGTTACCACTGTTCTACAAGTCAAGAAATAGGATTCATTTATTTTTCGAAGCTCAACAGCAAATAGAAACAAAAAGTGCAGAAGCTGCAATTCAAACATAGTGTATGTGATTTTAGACTTTGTATTCTTTCCACTCAGCCTTTCTGCCTACTGAACACTTCCATCACCAGTTCTATGTCTGATGCTCATATTCCCCTCAGTGGGCAACAGATAAAGAAAGTCAGCCTGGAGTGAAATGGTAAAGGAAACCGAGAAAGTTGTACTAGGATCGTTTCCTGACATCACTGTCGCTCCTCCGCTGCTATTAATAAACGTACTAAGGTTTCAAGACCACATTTATTCTTTAGGTTCTGGCTGAATCGTAAGGCTTTGGAAAAGAAACCGAAGGCACCCCATTTTCCTGCCATTGTGAATATCCAAGCTGAAGAAATGAAGCTTGGTGTATCAGAAGGGAGGGGGAAATACAACGTCCTTTGAGAGGCTACGGACAGAAGTAGAGAAAGAGATCGCGTTGTCTCCAAGCCTCAAGACACATTAAGGTACACCGATCCTTCAAGCTATAGAATCTATGACTTAACCTTCTCGAAATGTTTAATGAGATGGCAGGCAAATAAATGGAGAGAATTTAAATATTTTCATTCTTCAGGTGTCTTGAATGCTATAAAACCTTTCAGACTTCAGAATAAAAAAGGTCTGAACTTGGTTCACAAGCATCTCCACAGTAAGTCATACGGAGCAATGCGGAACAGTGGAATGCTTTCACCAAGTCTTGCCTTAATAGCTTAAAAATATATGACAAAAGGAAACCCCAGTCATGGTATTGATTTGGTTTTCTGCCAGCCTGATGGGATAGAGACTCAATATTCATTTGATTTATCTGAAAAACAAAAACAAAAACAAAAAAACAACTTAAGTGGGGCTGTGCCTGTGCCTCAAAGGAGTAGAGCGTTGGCCCCATATGCTGGAGGTGGCAGGTTCAAACCCAGCCCCAGCCAAAAACTGCAAAAAAAAAAAAAACCCAAAACTTTGAGCAATACTTCTTTCATGTATCTTTTTGTCAAGTAAGAATATTAGTTTACCTAGATGAAAACAAACTGTTTTATATCCCAGCCTGTATAATTGTAACGGAAAATAAAAACTAACAAATAAACACAGAAAAACTAATTCTGAACTTGAAATAAAAGGAATATTGTTTTGCTTTGACTCTCTTAAGTAGTTGGGAGACATTGAATCTATCATATGTGGTGTGATCATTTTCCACTGTAGGGCTCCCCTATAAAGAAGGTTTCAACTAGAATATCAATATACTTGTTTTCTAATACACTATTTAATACATAGAATAGGCATATGATTATCAACTGAGAAAATATTGACAGTAAAAGGGATTGCTGAAAATAATTGAAGTACTTATTTTAAAATACTTATAAAGTTTACTGAGAAATTTATTAAATTATATTAGCAGATCTAGAAATACTTAATCCTTTTCAAAATTACTTTTCCTAAAAACTAAAACTATATTTCTCTCTTAACATTGAAACAAAAATCTTTGTATTTGTTATTAAATAACTGAATATTACAAGTAACATTGATATGTAGTAATCTTTCTCTAGCCATACTGCCCTTAAAATTCAGCTTCACTGATTTTATTTCAGTTTTTGAAGAACATTTATATTTCAATATAAATTATTTTTTATAATTGTCAGAGGTCTTTCTTAAACTCTTATTTTAGGGTTAATAAATTAAAGATGTTTACTTCTTCAACTTATTTCCTCTGTAAACCATGATATTTTCAATTAAGAAAATATTTTATCAGTTCTATGATATCTGGTAAGTTGAGCCAAAATTCCCCAAACTGGAGTATAGTTAATTAAAATTATATGGTTCTTATATTGAAAACTTTAAGTATTTAAACTCAAAGCTCAAATGTTATTGGAGGCACTTTTTAAAAAATATTTTACCCTAATTCCTAATACCTATTTTGGCATATATATTTACAGAAAAAAATTGTCAAAAATACTTTCTGCACCCATAATTTTGGAATATAAAACTGAATTTATACATTCATTTTGCTTCTGGTATAGAATATAAATGTATCCAATTAAAAAATGGAACTTTATCAGAAAATTCTTTTACAGATTGCAATACTCTATAAACAAGTATAGAATTGCAAAATTACAAGGTGTGCACCACTGTGCCCTCATTGTTTAATTTGGTAGCAATCTCCTTCTGTTTTTATAGAGATGTCAATGCCTTGTTCACAAGCACTTTTTAAATATTGCAATTTGACAAAAGCTTCAAAGCTGAAGGGTTTTGGTTCTCCACTCATTAAAAATTTTGATTAAATATTTCCAAATATTGAGAACAAATGCAATCAAAATTTTCAAATCTCATTAGCAGAAAGTTCAATAGAATTGTAAATCATTTAGTTTGATGTGCAAAAGACTATTTTAAAGGTGCAAACATTTCCAAAATACAATTAATAACAGATGACAATGAAAGAATGTTCTGTCATACTGAAGTATTTTTTTCTATGCGAAACTAGCTTTCTGGCAAATAGTTTTTAATTCAGTGTTTCTCATTGTGCCCTTATAAAAAACATTTATACATTTTGACAACTGAAATTTCTACCCAAATTAGTAGAATATTGTGGCTTGATTGCAATCTTTTCAAATAGTGTGTGCACATTAACCAAATCCAAGCACATTTCTGGTCTAGTTTTCTTCATTTTTTAAGAACATTGTTTCTAATACAATACAATGCTCTGTTTAAATTTATATTTTCTTTTTCTTCTTCTTTTTTTTTTTTTTTTTGCAGTTTTTGGTCAGGGCTGGGTTTGAATCTACCACCTCCAGTATATGGGGCTGGCACCCTACTCCTTTGAGCCACGGGTGCAGCCCCAAATTTATATTTTCTTTGTATGAGCCAATAATTTTATTTTTAATTTTAGACTTTTTATTTGAATGTATAGTACTACTGATGATTTAAGATGCTTCCAGTTCAACGGAAGAAAGTTTCAAAATTTAAAAACAATGAAGACTTGAATTTAAAAAGTGAGATTTTTTGTTTGTTTGTTTTAACAGAGTCTCAGTGTCTCCTTTGGTAGAGTGCAGTGACATCATTACAGCTAACTGTAACCTTAAACTCCTGGGCTCAAATGATCCTCTTGCTGCAGCCTTCTCAGTGGTGGGGACTAGTGGCATGCACTACTAAGCCTGGCTAACTTTTGTATCTTTAGAAGAGACTGGAAAGGGATCTCCTTCTTACTCAGGCTGGTCTCAAAATCTTGAGTCTAAGCAATCCTGCCACTTCCATTTCCCAGAGGACTAGGCATGAGCCACTATGCCTGGAAAAAAAAAAAAAAAAAAAAGCCAGTCTTTGTTAGAGGTAAATGATTTTTCTTTGACTTGTCAGTGACACTGGTACACATCTGTTGATGAGATCAATGCCCTATGAATTACGACATTACTTTTCCTATATGAACAAAACAAAAAAAAACCCTTGAAATTAAAAATAAAAGTTTTCTTTTTTGTTGTTGTTGTTGTTTTAGGAAAGATCATGCTTTGGGGGCTTCTTAGAATGAGCGTAAACTCAGCTTCTGCAGCCATAATGGTAAAAGTATAATCTTCACCTTCCATCTTCTTTAAAAACTTATTTATCCTTGAAGCAGATATATAGGTTTCTGCCCCAGATTTGTGTCTTCTGGCTGTTGTATGTTAGTGAAATCACTATTGTTTCTCTGGTGGGTGGTGAATGTCAACAAGCATTTTGTTCAAGTTGCATGTTATCTTATGCAGTTCAGTCCATAAGTTTTCATTAAACAAGTACTTTCAATTTTTAGTGCAAATTCTAGCGCATTTCATGTTTAGTGATACAGATAGGTTTAACACTAAACAAACAAACCAAAGAAGCACCACATTGCAATACAACTTTATTAAATAATGCTCTTGGTAGCTCCAGTCTATCTCCCATCCCTGTGTTTCTAAACAGAACTTGAGTTTCCCACTGACCTCAATGATTAGCACACTGGAATCTTATTACATTTTCCGGATCACAGCACGGATCACACAAGCTCACTGGTGCTGGGGACTCAGCAGAGACTGCGGCATCATATACTTCCTCAGCAATGAGAGCAAGAATTAGCTGTCCCAACCTATCAGGGTCCAAGAATCTCAGCACATTTTATTTTATCAGCAAAGCACTTCTTGCTGTCCTTGAAAGAAAGTGTTAGTTATGCTGCTTCTGGAAAGCTCCAGGTTATTGCTGGCCATCATTTCTATTTAACCATATGCTAACATCAGAAATGTAATGTGCATTTCAAAGGCTATTAAACAAGAACATAGCAAAAACTAATAGCACAAATGGAGGTCAAGTTCATGCTGGCTTCCTTTAGTGCAACCATTATGAAAAATATCATATTAAAGAAGTAAAGCCAAGGAAAAGCTTAACCAGATTGGATGTCTGGACAAATGTATAAATCAGGATTCTATTAACAACATAGATAAATGGTCATTTTAATCATGGATTATTGACCTAGACAGATAACTCATTTTTTCTTGCTGAAATTGCTATGGTTTTATGGAGGTAAGTAGTTAATTTTAACTGTTGGTTGAAGCCGTTAAATGATTGGAAAATAAGTTGAGCAAATTTCTTCCTGAAAAACAGAAATACAAGCAAATAATTTTAGGGTTTTTGATCAAAGAAGACGTTGACAACAGCAGAGTAATAACTCCTTATTCATGATGATGTTATGAGATGGTATGTAGTTATTTTAATGGTAGTATGAGTTTCTCTACTTAGATAATGGCAATGATATAAATACTGGTTATCATAGCTGAGAGTTGATTACAATGTTTGTAATTAAAATAAATTAGAAAATAATTTTTTTGCCAAAAGATCACATTCAAAACAAGACATAAAGGATTGAAAATAGCCAACATTCAGGATCATACAAGAGTGGGCTTATGAATTTAAAAGTCACCTGTTCATTTGCCTTACCCAGAAAATAAAGAAAAAGAAAGACATAATACTTTGGTCAAAATTGTCACAAATAAGAATATCCTACATCTGTGTAATTTATGTACTTACGTGATTAAGCTACACACTATATATTTTTTTTTTTTGAGACAGAGCCTCAAGCTGTCCCCCTGGGTAGAGTGCTGTGGCTTCACTGCTCACAGCAATCTCCAACTCCTGGGCTCAAGCGAGTCTCCTGCCTCAGCCTCCCAAGTAGCTGGGACCATAGGCGCCTGCCACAACGCCCGGCTATTTTTTGGTTGCAGCCATTATTGTTGTTTCGCGGGCCCAGGCTGGGGATTCGAACCCGCCACCTTAGATGTATGTGGCTGACGCCTTAGCCACTAGAGCCACAGGTGCCAAGCCAGCTACACATTATATTACAAGAAAAATAAGCCAGTTTTCCAAAAGAAGGCAAGAAATTGGGGCAGAATAAAAATTAAACTTTAAAAAATCTGTCAACACCCATGTGCATGTTTGATAGTAAAATTCAATGGTGAAAAAAAGGGGTAGGTTCGTACCTAGTGGATATAATATAATGCATGTAATCTGGGTGAGGGATACACTTACAAATTTGATTCAAACTGTACAAAAGCAATTCATATAATTAAAACATATCTATGCCTATAACATTCTAGAATTTTTTAAAAAGATAGGAAAAATAATATAAAGCCAAGCATGGTATCAAACCTCAGGACTCCTACTTTTTTATTTTTTTAATATTGCTAGGTAGGTTTCATAAATTAAGTTCTTGAGTTATCTCTACAGTTGACACAAAGTGAAAAATCATGAATAACTTCACACTGTTCACAAGCCGATTTCTCAGGAGAAATGTTCTTCTTTCTGATAATGATACCAGCAAAAGAAGATTTTTAGAAAGTTGCAGATCACCTACCATGACCGAACGTTTTGTTTTCTCCTTTTCCAATAAGGTTTACACTGAGTATAAAGAAGCTCAAAGCCAACAATGCCAAAGTAATGGGTATTTACTCTGTTCAAAATGTATTCCTGCAGTTATTCCTAGAGGATAACCCAATTAATCTGCATTCGCCAAATGTAAGATGTATCATTTATCCAACTTATCCCTAAAGCTAAAATCCTGCACTACTGTGTCTATCCCTTGTGTAAACATATGAGAACTTTATGACATACATAACACATGACTCTGAAAGGGTTGATGAACCAGACACAGTGGCTTCGGACTTGAACTGTTCCAAGTAGGAGCTGGAGAACTGAGGGCCAAATCATTTTCTAAGGATAGATAATGCTAACTTTAAATTATATAGAATACCCCCATCCATTGATATATATGTGTATACACAAACATAAATTCAAGATCGCATGTTTAATTTATGTAAATTCATGTAGTGGTACTACTTACATTTATATATACATGTAAATAGATATGTGGATTTTTTAGTTTCTTATAACATAAAATGAGTTATAAAACTCTTTATGTATGTGAGTGTATTATGATACACACACACAAACATATCCACATGTTGACATAGCGTATTGTATATTCCATTAGAAGAGATTGGCAATGTTAAGAAAAATCATATCCAGCATTTAATCCTAAATATAGGAAAGGATGAATACACAGATGTAGCACTCTTAATCAACACATCTAGTTTACCCTTATCAAACATACACAGAGCATAAACCGGGAAAGCACAGGGTGTCCATAAAGTTTATGTGCTGTTCAAAATAGTTGTGACTTTCTAAGTGCACATGAACTTTACAGACACCATGTACGATGTCATTTTCTTTGTTGCTGATGTGTATGGACTGGAACACGTCATAGATAGCTGGCTTTCCATCTGTCAGAGAGAGAGAAGGTTATTCTAACAGCTCTTTTAGCCAACTGTTGAATTGGGAAGGTCATCACTGTTTGATTGATAAGCTGATCATTGAAATGTCAAGCCTTCAAAATGTTACAGTGAGGCTCCCCTTTTAAGTGGTGTTCTTTTACTTATCCATGGACAGAATATATAAGGGCATTTGGATAGAATATATTAATGGCTAATCAATACACCTACTCACTTGTATTTGATTAATTTATTCATCAGTTCTGAAAAAGAAAAAGTCCCATGTTAATAAAGTAAAAGCTTTAAGAGAAAAAAGGTAAGTTCTGTATCCTTAGTACAGATAAAGCTGCCAGACCAAAGGAACTCTTCCCAGATAAGTCACTTTTAATTATCCTTTGCCAACAATATTTCTACTTGTATTTGCCATATTTAACTGCTTTTATTTCGGGTTGCAGTGTGCCTGGATAAACATTGAGATTTTTATCACTAAGGAGGAAAAAGCATGATTGATGTTATATAGGCAACCTACTGCCTATGCTCAATTTGCATCTTCAGGAAAAAAAAATTACAAAATGAAAAAATATGCAATTATATGTTAATTAGCTACCTGTAGTCATTCCACAATGTATATACTTCAAAACATTATATTGTACATTATATATGAATACATAGCATATTATCTGTCACTTTGAAAATTAAATATGCAATCATAATCAACAGTGTAGTTTAAATGTAACAATATTTAAATATTCATTCATGCAAATACTGAATTTTTATTTAAGTATAATTATAGTGAGAATTTACTTGTTATGTTGAAGAAGGAGAAAAGTGGAGTGATAGGCGAGTAGAAAGATTGGGGGAAAGAATCTAAGCCTAACCTGAAAATACTAAATTACACAGAAGCAAAAATCACGTCTACAGGGTTCGAACTTGGTTGGGTAGACAGAGAAAGTTTTTTAAAAAATTGTAATGTTATTTTATGTGTGAATTATCTAAATGTCATAATTTTTAAACAATAGGACTTAAATTAAGGATATTTTCAACCTGAAATGCTAGGTAATAGTTAGAATGTCTAGAAAATCATGGCTTTCTTTACTCCATTTCCTTAAGTTAAAATAAAAAGTAATACAATATCCTATCAATATCAGAAGAAAAGAAAAAGAAAAGTTCCTGGGTAATACATTTGGAAAGGGGTGAGAAAAAGGTAAGATTTGCTTCATGTTACAAGGGACCCTATCCTACTATCAGCGGGATCAGTGATACATACAACACTTGGAAATTCATTGTGGAAGGACGATAAGTGATAAATGCAGAGGGAGAATTTTTGCTTTTCAACATAAATTTGTAGCTAAAACTAGACTTTCTCCTTAAAACCCAGAAAATCCGGAGAAAATATCTGAAATAATATCTTGCAGAAATTAGCTGACAGCCAGTATACGATTGTGATCCCTGGCTCAAACAAATGAGAGGAGTGGTGCAATTGTCTTGGCTTTCTGCCTGAGGAATGTGCGCGACTCCAGCTCAGAGTAAGAATCAAAACTGCATCAGGGTCTGAGTTGAGGATAAAACCGTGGCCCACGTAGGAAGCTGAAGTTGTGTACTTTATGGGACAGAGTAACAAAGAGGAGGGCAGGATGAAGAGAAAGGTCTCCAGAGATCCAGTTAGCAGCATCGTAGAATTTCTGATTGAATGGTTAGCTATCATGTGCATGGTGAAATTTAACAAGGCTACTTAAGAAATTCTATGAACTTACAAACTAACCAACTCTGAGAACTTACATAAGGCTTATAAAAAATATTTTTAACCAGTAATATTGCCAAGCAATTAAGTTTAAAACAGTAAGAAAATTTACATAATGTAGACAATTCCTAGAAGAAACAGTCTTATTCCGAATAACACAGACACAAGTGAAAATTCAAATATTCTCTTATTCATTTTCTTCATAAACTGAAGAAGTTATTTGAAAAAGTATTAAAGTCTTGTTTAGGTGTCTTGATATACCTCAAATATTTGAAAAATATTGCCTTTTAAAAATAAATTATTTCAGAAAAAAGAAAAAGAGATAGAATTAATTACTATAACTAACATTATAAGGACCGACTGGTAGCAAAAATTAATAAGGATATTATTATACAAGAAAGGAAAACATATGGCAATCTTTCTCATGAATTTTAATCCAAAACTATAAAATAAAATGTTAGAAAAGAACATTCTAAGCACATTTTGTGATGTATAAAATGCTGAATATGTCAAGTCAAAATGGGGCTATTTCAGAAATAAAATTTGGGTGTAAATTTCAAAAGATTCTTTTCCTGAAAAGAATTGTTAATATTGAACATCCTTGCATAATAAAACACCACTGTTAGCAGTCAAAAATGGATGTAGGGTTATAGCAGAGCTCACTCTTCTAAATCATACAAAAATTACCTCAACACAGTGTAGAAAACCTCATTTTCAGTGGATGGATATTGAAAGTGCTGCCTTTGAGAACAGGCAGGATGTCAAGGATGTCCACCATTATCATGTCCATTCATCAGTGTATTGGAAGTATTAGTCTGGAAAGAATGAAGGGAAAAAAAAGTTATTGGCATTTCCACAGAACATGTAAAGTGGAAATTATATGCAAGCATCATGATTTTATACATAAGGAAGCTAGAAAAGTTGATAAAATTATAAAGAAAATGTAGGAAGAGACTTGAATGTCAGCACACCCCCATGCATTGGATTTTTTATACTAGCAATTATAAAAATGCTGTGACATTTGTCTTTGACCTTTTTCTTTGAATAAACCTTATGAAGTATGTGCTAAGATCTCCACAAAGAAAACTACACACCATTAGTAAAATAAATTAGAGAAGGAGACGTGTATCATCTTCATGAACTGATAGCCCTGGGAAACTCCATACTATAAAGGTAGCAATGGCTTCTCAAATGAATTGCAGATTGTGTGCAATCCCGATAAAACATCACAATGTTTTTAATGAAATAATAAGTTGATTCTTAAATTATATATGAAAGCAGAGAGCAAGACTGAATGATCTACTAGGGGTCCTCAAACTTTTTAAAGAGGGGGACCAGTTCGCTGTCCCTCAGACCGTTGGAGGGCTGGACTGCGGGCCCTGGGACAAGTCGGCTGCTAAACAGGACAGGCAGCGGTGGCAGAAACCCCCAGCGGGCCAGATGAATGTCCTTGGCGGGCCGCATGTGGCCTACAGGCTGGAGTTTGAGGATGCCTGAAATTATAACATTACAATAAATAAACCAGTGTGATATCTGAAAAAAATAATATAATGTTACGGAATTGAATCTAGAAAGAGATACACACAAAACAGTTTTTGACAGGGCTGATCGTGTAGTACAGTTGGGGACAAAAGGTAGTAGTTTTAATACTGGATCAATAGAATATTCATATGAAAAATCTATCCAGACTCCATCCTCCACATTACATTTTGTTCAAACATCAATACTTGATGGATTTCATATAAAGCCTTTAAAAATAATATAATCCTCATGAATGTTATGTTTGTGCTTTTAGAGTACACAACAATTTATTAAATGGGGGGGGACATAAAAACACTACTCTGCTATCTATGCTGTGCGTAAATTACTGACTCAGTATTAAAAGAAACCATGGATTCTCCTGCCTTAGCCTCTCAAGCAGACTAGTTTATTTTTATTTTTTAGAAATAGGATCTTGCTATGTTGCTAGTCTTGAATTCTTGACCTCAGTGATCCTTCTACCTCACCATTCCAAAGTGCTGCATCCCAGGCACGAGCCTAAATTGAAATAAATGATTAGAATCACCTTCCCTAGTTATTTGGCCATTGGCTTTCATCATTATTTTATTCTTGAGAAAGGTAATCACTAGCTCATTGAAAATCGTTCGAAAGTTTTTACAAATTTATTAATGTATACTTGGAAATTATAATAGAAAAATAACAAGAATTCTGCTTTGCACATATCTGACAATTCTCTTCATGTCCCCTCATTAATCTTTCCCATCTAGCTGCCTCCTTGCCATCCACACTTCTCCTTTGAGGGTACTGTGATGAGGTACAGGTGAGCTAGGTCGGGACTTAGATCCTGTCCTCAAGGAATTCATCACAGAGTAGAGGAGATTACATGTGTAATCACAGTATAGAACATAAGCACTGTAAGAGGGTCATGATTAAAGTGCTTCCTGGAGCTATTTATAGAATTCCTAATACAAGTTTAGGACAATCTCTTAGTAGAATTTTTATGACTCCATTAACAATGTTTGTCCTCTTCCTTAATGTCTAAATATACAAATAAAAGTCCAGGGGATCATGAGCAAAATTCTACTAGGCACATATTATTAAATATTTTATATTATTATTAAACATTCTACTACATTTTAGTCTAATCTTTATTCTACTACACATATATTATTAAGTATTAAATGCTTGTATGTTTAGTAGAATTTTGCTAGGACTGTACTATTGATCATTTATTTAAGGAGTCATTTATTTAGTTGTTTTCTTAGTTTTACACACCATTTGTTCTGAGGTATGTTATGTTCTCCAGATATTTACCTAAGAAAATCTCATTTTCCTTCAATTTTGCATGAAGCCCTAAGAGAAAAGGATCATATCTTTAATTCATTATGAATTGATTAAAAATTATTATGTATTTCTTTAATAACAAATAGAGATTGTAGTGACTTTCCTTTCAACATTTCATCTAGAAAAGGGCATTTTTAATTATTCCTTTCATTTGTGTATACCAACAATTTCCCCTCAAACATGACATATTCCTCTATGTTTATGCAGTCATTTTTCTATGCAAACTAACAGCTGCACAGAATAATTTGTTTGTGACAGTATTTCTTTCCCCCCAGAAATAACTTTGTGCCTCTGGAAAAAAAGAAAAATAACTCATAAGTGTTTGGAGCCTTGACTCAATCAAGGATTTACAATTTGTTTAATTAAATGGTAAAAATCTACAAAATTTTAATGAATTAATATTACTGATTATGTTCACTTCTCCCTTTATTGAATATATTTGAAAAGTCATTCTATTTGCAACAAATATCCTTTAGCTTAAAAAGTCAAATCAGATCCATTCAAAGTAGGCCTGTAATATTTACTTTATTTTTTAATTTTTTTATTAAATCACAAACACATAGATCTTATTGTCATTTGATCTTTGATAAGCGTATCAAAAATATAAATTGGGGGAAAGATTCCCTATTTAACAAATGGTGCTGGAAGAATTGGCTGGTGACCTGCAGAAGCCTGAAACTGGACCCTCACCTTTCACCTGTAACAAAAATTGACTCTCACTGGATAAAAGATCTAAACTTAAGACATGAAACTATAAAGATTCTTGGGGTGAGTGTAGAAAAGACACTTGAAGAAATTAACCTGGGAGAATACTTTGTGAGGAGGACACCCTGGGCAATTAAAGCAACACCAAAAATCCATTACCAGGATCTGATCAAACTAAAAACTTCTGCACAGCCAAGAACACAGTAGTAAAGCAAGCAGACAACCCTCAGAATGGGAGAGGATATTTGCAGGTTATGCTTCTGACAAAGGTTTGATAATCAGAATTCAGAGAGAATTCAAACTTCTTAATGAGAAAAGGACAAGTAATCCCATTTCATGTGGACAAGGGACTTCAACAGAAGCTTCTCTGAAGATGGTAGGTGCATGGCCTACAGACACATGAAAAAATGCTCATCATCTTTAATCATCAGAGAAGTGCAAATCAAAATGACTTTGAGATATTATCCAACTCCCATAAGAGTGGCTCACATAACAAAATCCCAAAACTACAGATGTTGGCGTGGGTGTGGAGAAAAGGGAACACTTCTGCACTGCTGGTGGGAATGCAAGCTAATATATCCCTTTTTGAAAGAAGTATGGAGAATACTTGGGGATCTAAAAGTAGACCTACCATTTGACCCTACAATTCCTCTACTAGTTGAATATCCAAAGACCAAAAATCACTTTATAACAAAGATAATTGCACCAGATTGTTCATTGCAGCTCAATTCATAATATTTTCTAATATTTATTGCATTCCAAAGAATTACAGAAGAGCCATGATCTTTTGGGGCATATGTTATTCTACCTGAAAATGTTTATTTATTTTGCTGTTAAATAATTCCACTCCAGAGGCATCATTTTGTCAGACTTCAAACTACACTGCAAGTCTATCCTAACTAGAATAGCTTTGGCATGAAAATGGAGACAAACACCAACAGAACAGACAATTCCAATATAAGACCATCCACATACAGCCAACTGATCTTTGACAAAGCAGACAGCAATATACACTGGGGTAAAGTATCCCTCTTCAATAAATGGTGCTTGTTGCTTAGAAAATTGGATAGCCACCTGCAGATGATTGAAATAGGATCCAGATTTCTCACTACTCACAAAAATTAATTCAAGATGAGTAATAAATTTAAATGTAAACTCAGAAACCATAAGAACTCCATAAGAAAATGTCGAAAAAAAAAAAACTCTTCTAGATACTGGCCTAGGCAAACAATTTACGAAGAAGATTCTGATTCAAAATCTTGCTACTCTTGCCCACAGTCATGATTGCTATTCCACCAAATCTGATGTCCACAGTTAAATTTTCTTGATCTTAAAGACTGTAGATAAAGGTATGATGCAGGATCTCCTAGAAATAATGCAAGCAGGGCAGAAATTTCCAACAGTATCTGGAGCCTGGGTTTTGTTTGTAATCAGCTACACTGATTATTGTATGAGATGAATCCTGCAAGATGGCCGGATCTTCACTGGCATCTTTAAGACTTTGGTCTTAAAACATATGAAATTGATCCTCTGCAATTGTGATGAATTCAGGAAGATCAAGACAAAGAATGTGAAGCATCCAGAACGTGAAGGAAAGCTGGCTTTGGGTCTGATGTTGCTGTGTCTAGGTATCCAGGACTGTGGAGAGCCTCCCCTACAGGTATTGGCATTGCTCAAGTACCACTTGCTGGAGCTGCAGAAGGCCATGGATTTGGCAGGGCAGCTGGCAGAGGAGTACCAGCTGCTGCTGTACCAATTCTTCAGGCTTCTGCTGAATTATCAGGCTCAGTCCAAGGAGTTGGGGGCCCATCCCAGCAGGTAATGACCCACAGGAAAGACGCACTGTAGTACATGCTGCCATTGCTGCTACTGCCAGCAATCCCAACCTAGTACCCATCAGGACATGGGATCCCCATGTCCCCCTGTACACAGAGCAATACCATCTTCAGTTATTATGGCTCCTTCACCTGCTATGTGACCAAACATGGGCCCCTGCTCAAAGAGCACTGCTAGGTATGAGCCCTCTATGAATGAGACCCACTCCACCAAGAGTTAGAGGTCCACCTGCCCCGGGAATGCATCCTTCCAGACCCTAGGATACTGATACTGTTGGTACATCACAGTCACTTTTTCCCTTGCAATGTATCTTGTGAAATTTTAGAGTGTTTATAAGCCTTTTGTCCCCTTTCTGAATTAATAATAGCTAAAAATAAATGTATAGGGCAATTTAAAAAAAGAAGACCCTAATAGCAATCACAGCAACAACAAAAATAAATGAATAGCACACTTGATTAAATTTAAAAGCATCTGCACAGGCTGGGCATGGTGGCTCACACCTATAATCCTAGCACTCTGTGAAGCAGGTGGATTCCTTGAGCTCAGGAGTTCCAGACCAGCTGGATCAAGAGCAAGACCCATTGCTACTAAAAAGAGAAAAAATGCCCTACTAGCGGGGCATTGTGGCCATGCTTGTATCCTAGTTACTAGGGAGGCTGAGGCAAGAAGATTGCTTGAGCCCAGGAGTTTGGGTTGCTGTGACCTATGACACTATAGCACTCTGCCCAGGGTGACTGAGTGAGACTGTGTAAATGAATAAATAAATAAATAAATGTATCTGCATAGCCAAGGAAGCAATCAACAGAGCAAATAGTTTACAGAGTAGGAGAAAATATTTGCATTCTTTATACCTAATAAAAATCTAATAACCAGAATCCACAAAGAGCTCAAACAAATCAGCAAGAAAAAAAATCAAATAACTTCATTAAAAAGTGGCAATAAGACATGAACAGAACTTTTTAAAAGAAAAATGAATGCCCAATAAACATGAAAAAATGTTCACTATCTCTCATCACCAGGGAATTGAAAATCAAAACCACACTGAGATCTTATCAAACCCCAGCGAAAATGGTTTTTATCAAAAAGTCCAAAACCAATAGATGCTGGTGTGGATTCAAAGAAAAGGGAATAACCATATACTGTTGTTGGGATAGAAAAACCAGTACAACCTCAATGGAAAATAGTATGGAGATACCTCCAAGAACTAAGAGTACACCTACCATTTAATCCAACAATCCCAACGCTACTGAGTATTTACCCAAAGGAAAATAAGTCATTTTTATCAAAACAACACAGTATTTCACTGTTCACTGAAACACAATCACAAGTTCAAAGATGTGGCATCAACCCAAGTGCCTATCAATTCATGAATGGACTAGCAAAATGTGGTATATGCATTTATCTTTGACTACTACTCAGCCATGTAGAACTTAATGCCTTTGGGGACAATTTTTATGGTACTGGAAGCCATTATCTAAGTGAAGTCTCTAAGAAATGAAAAAACCAAACATCACACGTACTCACTATTAAATTGGAACTAAGCAATCATGTATGGAAGGAAGTAAAACTCAAGGGAAATCAAGCAGACAGGAGAGGGGAGGAGTGGATTGGTGAAATCATACCTCATGGGTACAGTGGACACCATCTGGGTGACATGCACACTTATTAGCCTGACATAAGCAGTACCAAAGCAATCCATGTAACCACAAACACGGATATCCCAATAACATTTTGAAATTTAAAAAAGTAAATAATTCTACCTAATTAAATTTTAAAAAGTAAATAATTCTAATTTATTTAGTAATAAATAGTCTAAGTTTTCACTTATAAAAGAGATTCTTGCCTTTCTCAATCACTAGATTTTGAAGCACAATTTTAGGTCTGAAGTACTCTTGAGTAGGAAGATAATTCTTCCACTTTCTTCTGTGGAAATGACATTAACAAACCTAAACCAAAAAAAAAAAAAAATCACATACATAATGAGGATAAACAAATTGTGAATAGAAAATCTACAAATCAAGAACTATAAAATTTCATAACTTTGGAAGAGTCATAATTAATAGTGAATGAAATTAAATTCAGGATATGATTGGCTTGACAATTATTATTTTAAAATGATAATATTGGCAAGAAGTGGTGAGACTAGAATTCATGAATTACTGATACAATATAAATTCATATAACACTTATGTAAAACTTTAGCAATGTAACTGAAAATTCTTACACCTGCTAACCTTGTAAGCCTGTGATTGATGAATTCTAAGGAAAATCTACATTTTAGAATAGAGCTTATTGGATATCCCAAATACGAATTATATCATAATTTCACCAAAAAGGGAGAGAAATAGACTAAATTATTAAAATTTAAGGAAGACCAAAAAGCTCATGAATTTCAAACTGTTACTTATAAACATAATTTCTCCCTCAAATGCTTACACACTGTTTTTAATAAAACTCCTTTCCTCTTTAGTTCTACATCAACTCCCTCGTAACCGAGGCGTTTCAAGTGTATGATTACTTAGTTTACCAAAACTGAGTTTATTGTATTAAATTTTAGCCATTCATAAAAGCCATTCTTTTAGTTAAGAAACTAAAAATTAAATTTTGAATTATTTAGAATTGTATGCCTTCACCATCGATGTGAAACAAAAATATCTTTGAGATATGCTTAATACACCATTAGGTTAATCGGATGTGAAATTATAAGTGATTTTTTCTTCTTCATATTTTTTAAAATTTCTTCATAAGTAAAAATAAACTTAAACTGCTAGAGTGACAGAGAGACATCTTAGATATAAGCATAAATAAAACATGATTACTAGCTGGTAACGGTTTCATCTGGATTGGCAAGGTAGCTTTTCGAGGCAGCCTCTTTTCAGCTGGTGCCCTTCCCAGGAGCGGAAGGCCTCTTCCTAATTTCCTCTGAGCCGAAAATATTAGGAAAGTAAAGTTGTCGTGCGTTTGGAATATAATTTACCCGCTTTGGAACGGCCGGAATTCTTGTTGCATTTTTGAGGATTCAACATTCATTCAAGGTCCAAAAAAAAGTCTATTTTAACTTATTCATACAACAATCATAATATTTATTCACGTATTCATGGAAGAAGAAAAGGAAGCTTTCCAGGGAAGAGGGACACGCATTCTGCAGTGTTCCTCAAACTACTTGAGAATCAACATCCTCAGATAAAATTAGCAAAGCACTTTTCCCTAATTCCCTAATTTTTCTTTATTGCTCATTCATGTTTAGCATTTCAACCTAAATGCAATTTGCAATCATAATTCCCTTTGATAAGAAATACTCTATTCAATATGTTATGTTTTATTCATTTATTTCAACATCCAGAGAGATCATGTCAATGTTAATAGGGTGAATGACTGATGGCTGACCCACCCTTTGAAGTAGTTTTGGTCAAATGACCCTTGGGAGGGTTTAAAGGAAACTCTGGGAGAGGCGGTTTGTGCTCTCCTCTCGGGAATGCTTCCAGAATCCTCACAGGTATTTTCTCCTTAGAGTTATTCGATTCATGGGCTATACTAATAGAATTTTGTATGGAAATCTTGGTGTACCAATATCTGCAAATTATGTGTGAAACGAAGGCTTTCAAAAAAGTTCAGAAATGGAATATTTGTCAGATACAACTGTGATGGCTGTGAGGTTTTGGCACTGGCTTGGTGCTCATTTCCTTAGAAAATCATGGTAAAGCCATTTCCCAGAAGGTTTGTGCAAAACTGAAAGCAAGAAAAAGAATAACAAGAAGTGAAAATATATTCAAATATCAGGCGTGCCTTCATTTTTAAATCTACAGCCATTTCTTCAATTTTATATTAATGCTTATCTGGCAGAAGAATTTGAAGCTGATTTCAGAACCCCAGTCTGGTGGTCCCACACTCTGTATCCCCATATGTTCTCTTTTAATTTCTAATTGAGACACAGGTTTTAATTTCTAATTTAGACACAAGAATTAACTGCTCTATCCTTACCATCAAAAGAATAAGGACTCCACTCGGCGCCTGTGGCTCAAGTGGCTAAGGCACCAGGTGGCAGGTTCAAATCCAGCCTGGGCCCTCCAAACAACAATGACAGCTGCAACCAAAAAA